>NC_073693.1:82115984-82240984 GCF_029784155.1 Uranotaenia lowii
TCAAACGATCTCCCACTTCAAACGGAACATTCACAAAAGAACAAGATTGATGTTTGGTTCCATCTGCCGTTGCAACAATTACGCTTGAAGGAAACTCTTGTAGATTCAGTTGTTTTAATCTCCAATCCTCGTGTGACCCTGCGATGGTTACACTAGCGCCTGAATCCAGAAGTCCAAGAAATGATTTTCCTAACACACGGACTTGCAAGTAAGGACGCTCATCACCGTTAGAGCCATCAGCAATAGCACACACTACTGGATCCAGCAATTCGTTAGAGAACCCAGTACCTGATTCGCCGTCATCGCTGGAACATTCCAAATCTGTTTCTTCAAGTTGCGAATCCGAAATCCCTGATTGTAAAACCGGAAGAGGGTCACTTATCGGAAGTGCGTGAGAATCATTACCACTTAACGGAGGAGAAGGAACACCTGCGAAATCACTGCAATCCTCGGTTACTGTGACTTCGCTTGGTCGTTTCCCGGATCTTGACGATGTTGCTCTTTGTTTGGACAGTTCCTAACCGTGGTATCCTTTTGACCGCATTTAAAACAAATTAGGCTTTCACGAGGGAAGGGGCAATGTAACAAGAAATGTTCATTTGATCCACAGTTCCAGCACGTTCGCGATTTTGGTGAAACAAATTCGGTATTCGTTGAGGTGCAAGTTGCTTTATCCACTTTGAACGAAGAGGGTTTGGTTACTTTCTTCAGGAAATCTATTTCGAAAGTATTTTCTCCAGAGGCAGTATCATGTTTTTCATTATCCTGCTCATCTATAATGTTTAATCCCCTGATTCTTGTGGGCGCTGAAAGAGAAGGCTCTAATAGACAAGAGAAAGGCATCCTGCGAACAAATTTCCTCCTATCCATTAAGAATTTAGCTGACTCAATTTTTCGACACAAGGCGACTAACTCCTTGACCGTCCTGGGATCTTGTGTAACAACTTTCTCAAAATAGAACTGGTTGAGGTTTTTACGAAGATAGAAGAGTTGTTGAGTTTCACTAAATGGGACCGAAATCCAGCGGAACAGCAATGACATAGCGGAATTGTAAGAGGCGAATGATTCATCTTCACCTTGTAACCTAGTATCGATTTCCTGCAACAACAGCTCATCATAGTGTGGGGGCAAATATTGTTCTCTGAATTTGATTTGAAAATCCCTCCAAGAACGAAATTCATAATATTTTTCCCTATACCATCTAAGTGCTGAGCCTTGGAGAAGATGAAATACCGACGAAAGCATGTCCTGATCCGAAATCTTCTCGGCATTTTGCAAAATAGAAATAGAATCGAGGAAATCATTTGCACTAATTCCTCCCTCTCCAGAGAATGTCAATTTCCATAAATGTACAGGTTTACCATTTGGTTTGGATTGAGAACAAGAAGAATTGTTTAGCGTAGTATACTCGTTCCGACGGGAAATGTTAGGATCACGATTCAAAAAACTTTCAATGTCATTAATTGAATTTGATAGTTGCTGCAATTTCTGTGTAAGTGAATGAATCTCTGTATCATTGAAACTATTTGATTCGCGAGCGCGTTCGTTAGCGTTCGACTTACTTATCGCATTTCTTGATAACCCGCGCGTGGACCTATCAGCAGTTGTTGGCATATTAAGAGGTTTTTCGTAAGTAGTCGAATTTGCGCAAAACCTAGCTTTTCTAACTGCACCAGTATTACGTTCTGGTGTTCTTAAGACAGTTTCATACGGAGGCAACTCTTCTTCTTCCTCTACTACTTGGTCAAAAGTTTTATCATTAATTTGATTGATAATTGATTGTACGCGTTTTTCTAGATCCCCCACTGTTTTGTCTAACCCATCGTCCGGTACTGTATTCATACCACTATCTTCAACTGCACTCGCGCCGAACTCTTCCGGAAAGCTTTGCTGTAAATCTTCTGCTAGACACCGAATTTGGATAAATATCATTTCTCTGTCGCGCACCAAAATATCATCCTCGGTTTCTATTCTCGAGGTACGTTGCTCTAAGTGGCAAAGTTGCGATATAAACGGCCTAATTCTAACAACATCCTTAAGAACCATTGCATCATCTAACGCAGGAATAAGTCGTTCAAGGTAATGCTGTAAAGTTTGAATTTCTTTTTCCAGATCTACAGATTTGTCCACCTTTGGAGATATAATGTCCCCTCTCTGTTCTTTAAGAATAGTTTGTTGAAGGATTTTGGTCCTCAAACCATCATTATATGAAGGTGAAATTTTTCTAATTGAGCACTCGTAATCGAACTGCTCTGGGTACAAATCAGCCACTATCATGGACATTATTTTCGCAACCAAAAAAACTATTGAAACACCGAAGCTAGAGCAATGAAGTTGGATATGTAATAGTAAATCTTAGTGACAAAAAAAGGTGATACAAAAAAAAACTTACCACGACAACCAAACTGATGTTGATCCCTTCTATGAACTCTGATTAAACAATTGTTGTATGTGAATATAAACTTCACCAAGAATTTTAACTTTTTGCAATATTTTCATAAAATATTCCAATATTATTCACACGAATCACTAGCAAATATCGAAAACCACTTAGCCCAATCAATCCAACCGAGTTTAATTTACCCAACTTTTACGTAGCTTCGCAACTAAATCACAAAATTTGCTCGAGAACTCCCTCTTCCACTAATACCCCAATCACCTTAAATTCTGCACTATTACACTTAATTTTTTTCTTAAAAACACTGTAATTGTGTACAAAGAACAATGCGAAAATAATCGATTTTTGTGTGTATTCGCAAATTTTGTTTTCAATCGAAATTAAACAATATTATACGATATTAACGTTTACAAC
Source organism: Uranotaenia lowii (assembly GCF_029784155.1). Taxonomy (NCBI): domain Eukaryota; kingdom Metazoa; phylum Arthropoda; class Insecta; order Diptera; family Culicidae; genus Uranotaenia; species Uranotaenia lowii. The sequence goes on from NC_073693.1 coordinate 82,118,797, forward strand.
TCCACGAGCAAAAAGTAACGACCGAACCGCACGCGATCTGAAGTAGACTGAATGAGTTCTTAGGAACTCAGTTGGAGGTTCTGCCTCACGCCACTCTTTCTCTCTGAAAATATTTAAAAGATATCGAGTGTAACCAAATCAAGAAGAGATGCAATTGATAGCTCAACCAAAGATCTGGAACATACGCACGAAAATGATAACTGCTATAAAACTAATACGCTGTAGGAATTCAAACTAACTGAAAACTTAGCCTACTCATCGGGCGCCAAATGTACCGTCTCGATTCTTTCCAGAGTCTAAAGCTGAAATAAGACGGCAAAAAAAACCTTCAGCAACCAATAATCCCTTATTAATTCGCTATCACACCCACTTTGTGAAATAAGAAAATAAATTTCTGAGCAAAATTTGCGCAAATAAACTTCAAGCACTTAAGCGCCAACAACTCAAGGAGTTGATGTGCTGAAGTCGCTTTAAACCCGAACTTTCTTCCCAGGGGTGGGCTTCCAACGAAAGTACACCAAATGGGGTTGGCGAAATGAGGAAAGTAGCGCCGTAACACGAACTTAGACTCTGTGGTATTATCCGTAGAACTCCGCTGCATAAAATGTGCATACACAATGCTCAAAGCTTGTAACACCCTGGGTAACTAAAAAGGTCAACTTACCGATAGAATCTTCCTTCCACTTGCGCACTGAGCCACCGCCGGATAACTTCCACAGTTTGGGGTTGGACTGGAATCGGTCCAGGGTCGACTTCCGGGTACACCACAGAGCAAAACTGCTAGCTCGTACTAAAATTGCCGAAAATATGAATAATCGAAGACCGTAATGATAACCGCCTTTTGAAATCACAATCCGAGACTTTATCAAGCTTACTTCTTAAAAATGCCAACCGAACGACTCAAATCTAAAATGGCTAAGACCCCAGTTTTTCTTCTTCACATCCCAAGAAAACTCCATTTTCACCACCAGTTAGGAAAGTCACCATTGGCAAGTCATGACGACTGTCAGAATAACGATAAGCTATTCTGTGGTCCTCCGGGTGGATTCTTCCATTTTACCGGCGTTTTCCAGTTCACTCACCCAAGGATCAACTCCCAGTGAGTCTAACTTGATACATGAACAAATTATGCATTGGAGATCTACGAATATTACCACATTGTCTACTACGGACCGTTACAATCTCTTTAACAAAGACAAATAAAAATAACGGAAATCTCAGCTCAGAAACTTGAGTTTAGAGCCAAGGCCAATTGCCCCGAGCCTCCCGGCTCAGAGAGCCAACCCGAGAAAAATTTAAATTTAAACATTACTTTAATCATACTGCTTTAATTTCTAAAAAACTAGGAAAGAAAGTGAAAATCGGAATTAAAATGTTTAATATGACAGGTAAGGGGGTCCATTGAAATAATATCTCGAATAGTTTCCCTCTACTACTAGTTTAGGGGGGGGGGGGGGGGGGGGTGGTGGTCTAGAGTAAGCATTACTGATTTTTTCCGGCTTTTTTCGGCTGAAATTTGTTTACAATACCTGGCAAAACCTGGGCATTTGATCTAGAATTTTTAAAAATAAAATCCGAAAAAATCTAAGCAGAATTCAATAAAAATTCGAAAAAAAATCTATAATAAAGTGACTAAAACCCCAAAAAATGTTTATTCGTTCTATCGAAACACGTCAGCAGTGTTCAAATCTCTTTTGAAACCCAAAAAAATTGGATAAAACAAGCATAGAAAAATTCAGTCAAATTTAGACCTTAATTTGCATTATTTGTCCTTCAATTGCTTTAAAAATTGAAAAACTTATTCTATGCTCATATAAAATGACTAAATATATCAAACTCAACAACAAAATCTTTGAACAAACTCATACATTTCAACTATCCATGGAAATAAAACAAATTTCAAAAAGAAAAAGTGAGAGCTGAAACTTTTGCGATTCAAACTTGATTCATGTTTAAGATTTAAGTTTGGAATTTACCTTTTGAAAAAAAACTGCTATATTTATTAGGTTCAGCAATACCTCGAGGAAATATGGCATTCCCTGCGATTTTCACGAAAAGATTTCATGTTTCTTTATCAGCTACACTTTAAAAATCAATTATATAAATAAAATCTTGTGGATGATTTTTAAAAAAAATTAAAATCAGGTATTTTCATAAAACAACATTTGAAAACTAAATTTTTAATAATTTTAATCTGAATTTTGAATCTGAATTGAAGTTATAATTTTGAATCTGTTTCCGAATTTTAATATTGTTTCTAAATCTAAATTCCAGTTTTGTGTTTAAAAAATAAACCAAGAAGTGAAATTTGTTTCCAAACTCGATTATGATAAAGCATTCCAAATTGTATGGATCCGTCCCGAATGCCCGGATTTTGGAGAAAACTGTTCTGATTTTGCCTACTTCAAATTCAGTTTTGATTTATACGTCCAAAAAAGTTTTTTTACAAAGTTTGTTTCATCAATAAACTAATTTTTTGATGCCTTAAATGAATCGAACGCTGTTTTATGCTTAGACAAATAAATTAAATTTCAAATATTTTTTTCCAAAATTTTTTTTAATTAATTTTAGATTATGACCTGGAATTTGCTCACATTTGCCCAGATATTATTCGGGGTTTGGAATGTTAAATTTAAAGCAGGTAGGTAACGTTTTTTGCATGATTTTAAAAAAATTGCCCCGAAATTCCCGGCCTTGCTACGTGCGAAAATAATTCTGGAAAGCTCAAATTTCGAAGTTTATGGTTTCAATCGGAAATCATTATTTCAATTTTTTATTTTTTATCCGCTTTGAGAAATTGAATTTAAATATATATATGATGATTCTGAGTTTTAAATTGAAGATCGCCATTTTGAAGCTTTGCATATAAGTTTAAAAAATCATGATCAAATTTTGTATGAATTGCAAATCCAAATTTGAATCAGGATTTCAATACAATTTTTCATTTCATTTCTAATGATGAACCGAACTGAAAAAAAAGAATCAAGAATTTGGATGCTGTATCTGAAATATGAAAAGAGAAGTAAAATTTTGAAAGTTTGGATCCAGAACCTGTGAAAGGATGTAAATCTCATTGAAAGTTTAATGTCCAGATTTAGAACTCAATTTCTATCAACAAGGATTTTTTATCACAAACTGTTGCAGAATTTAGGACTAGTTTTCGAGATTTTGGGATCAGTTCTGAGTCATTTTTTTCTATCAATTAAATAACCTTACAAAATCATCCATTGTAGTATACCTCGCTTGTTTTTTCAGAACTCTCATTAGAGGGGGGGGGGAGGTATACACACCAATCCCTTCCCTCCCCGTTCCTACGGCCATGTCACTTTCTCTTATTTATTGTATAAAGAAAATACATATTCCAGGATTTTGCAGCGAATAAGGCTTTATTTAATAATAAGTATTTCTCCTCATTTAGAGAAATGTGACGACTTTTACGGGGGACAGATTACCTTTTTCTAGATTTGTCAAAATGAAAAAAAAAAAACAGAAAAATATCAATTTTCGAAAGAACACTGGCAGAAATTTGAAATAGTGAAGAAAGTGAAGAAGAACGTTTTGAATCTTTTTAAATTGTAATTTTCTCGAGCTTTGTTTTAAATAAAATAATAAAGGATTCTTGAAATTCCGAATTCAGAGTCTGGAGTTCAGTGCTCAAAGCTCTGAGTTTTCGGCTGAGAGTTGAGAGTTCAAAGTTCAGAGTATACGCTTTGATTTCAGAGTTAAAAGTTCTGGGCTTAAAGTTCCGTAATCAGAATTTATTTAGAGAGACAATTTCGGGATGAATAAAAATAGAGTTTAGAGTTAGCAGTCCAGAACCTCAGAATTCAATCGGAAATCAGAGATTTGTTTTAAAGTGGATCTTTTAGACATGATATTAATCTTATATCATTGTGGCCACAACTTTTCCATTTTTAAATACCCAGTTTTCTCCCGGTTTTCTCTTTGATGAATTCAAGATTTTCCAGGCTTTTCGAGCAGTTAAATAGCAACTTTTAATAAATTGTTTGTCTAATAAGATACGAAGTTACGCTTTTCAACAAAGTTGTTCAGCGAAAAATTTTCCTTAGAGAATTTATAATTTGTCACGGAAGAACCAAAAATTAAGATGATTTTTCAGTACAAAATATTCAATTTTCCCATGCGAACCTAATAGTTCAAATTTACTCATGTGAACGTTACTTTAAAATTCTGCAAAAAATCATAGATGAGTTTTGAGCCAAAACGAAGCTTTTTAGACCCCAGGGTTTGATAAATTCAAAAATAACCTCAAATTGACTCAGTCAAATACATCGTGTCGTGCGTAAAGATGATTCGTAGATTTATTTTCAATTTCTGACTTGAACTCTTGAATTAAATAGGGGAGATGAGGGCATAACGAGCACCCAGGGCATAATGAGCACTCCTTTTTTCTACATTAGTACGTATTTTCTTAAACAAATTTTCATAAGGATTTGTTGCGTACTATCCATAGTATTAGTTTTTCACCAAAAAAGAAATATCCTACTCATCTTTACAGAAATATTAAATAATGACCAGCTAGGTTCTCAAGTGACGAAAATATTATAATTTTTGAGCACCACCAAATAAGCTTTTATGACCTTTAAATCATCTTGATCTGAAATGTACGCACTGCAACATGATCTACACATTATTTCTCAATTTTCAACATCATAAAATTTTTTATTTTTCACTATAATCGATTTTAAAACGCTTTTTTCTTTAATTTGTTCACTAGAGGCGAACAGAGCACAATCAATGAAGGCATAATGAGCATTTTCTGCCGGGGAATCTAGCAGCGAATTCAACTCTATGAAGTCAACTGAATAATAGAGCTACAGCTTGGCTTGTTTCGTCTGAGGTAATCAGTAGGAGATGTCGGAGAGGTAATCAGTAGGCTCGAGTTCGATTCCTGGTCGAGGGGATTTTTTTTTCATTTATCATTCATGATCATGATTGCACTAAACGGTGAGGCGAAGATTCATCAAACAAAGCAATAACAAAATAATCTAGGTCTGTTTGTAGAATTCAAACGATTAACACATGCTCATACATTATGTTTCTGGTGTTTTGTTTGACGGATGATGCTTTGATGCTATTTGCCGTATAATGTAACAATAAAAAAAATCAATCATGAATGGTATGTGCAAAAAAAAAATCCCCTCGAACTGGAATCGAACTCGAGCCTACTGATTACCTCTCCGACACCTTACCAATAGGCCAAATCGACAGACGAAACAAGCCAAGCTGTAGCTCTATTATTCAGTTGACTTCATCGAGTCGAATTTGCTGCTAGAATTCCCGGCAGAAAACGCTCATTATGCCTTCATTAATGGTGCTCATACTGCCTCGGGGGGTTTCTCATTATGCCTCTACAGTGACTGGTTTTCAGCTTTCGGTAAAAATTTTTAAAATGTATTTTTAAACGTTTTTATCTACTTTTTCAAGTTTCATCCAATTAGGCAATAGGCTATTTGAGTGTCTGAACACGAAACAATGATGTGATTCACATACAGAGATGCCATTCTCTACCGAGAAAAACGGAGAACGGAGAAAAAAACACCCCCGTGCGATAGTTGCAAATCACCCGGGTGAGATTTTTCGATCCTCTCCACACATTATTCGCACCCCGGTTTTGAAAGCCACACACACCTAAGTTCAATAGCTCCGGCGTGCGACGATTTGTCACTGTAGAGCACCCCGGTGAAAACACAGAACCGACTAGTTGAAGCCATCAAAAAGCAAAGACAAAAACAAACACGACGGTGTGCATAATAATAGCATCAACAAGCGATGAATGTTTCGGGCGAGTGTTTCAGCTTCGTATGTGTTGGTAAACGCAACAAGCCAAGCCAGCTGCCGTCGCTGTCGCTCTCCTTGGTGAAAACATTTTTTCACTGTAGTGTGTGTTAGCTCTGTCGTGTTTATTTACAGATTCTCTACAGAGGTTCGGCTAAAAATCTCTGCGGTGCGTTTCAGAGAATCTCTACCGAGAATCGAAAACCGAGCACATCGGTGATTCTCGTTAGAGAAATTGCAAGCCTGTTCACATATAACAGCGGTTCTCTATGGTTAAATAAGCGTTTTCCTTAAGGTGGCCATTATGCCCCCATCTCCCCTACTACCACTGGAAAATATAATAATAGCTTCTTTTGACATTTCCAAGTTTACAACAAAATTTAACTTTAATTCACTTGCTCTTATATGATTGATATTTTTTTTTTTGAATAATTATAATGACATGCGATACTTGAACAAGTTTCGAGTGACTTTTTGAATTTCTTATCTTATTTTTTGAGACAGCTTTGAATTCTGTTTTCCGGAGGAAATTGAGTTTTTTTTCATAAAACATAGACAATTGAAGAGAGATCAGAGTAGTTTCTAAATTTCAAAACTTATGATTTTCTTAGCTCACATTTTTTGAACTGTTGAATTCTGACAAAGAAATATAAAATATAATTATGAATTTGAAATTTTGTGTTGAATTTCGAGTTTTGGGTCTGAATGCACGGTTTTTTCCCAGTGCAATTTTCATTTCCCGGTTTTTCCGGTTTTGTGGCAACCCTGTCTTACATGGAACATATTTTTAAATTTGTTCTTTACTTTGATATGAATTCCAATTAAGGAAATGCATAAAAACTAATTTCAAAAACTTTTTTCGAAGTTAACGTGTTGCACTATTTTCCAAAAATTTATGAATATTCCAAGATCAAATAAATAAGGTTTAGAAATTATTAGAGCAATAAAAATAAGTTCATTATTCTGCAATTAAAAAAAAGGATCGAAATAAAACAAAAATATAAAGTCAAACAGAAAAGGTTTGATTTTTAGAGCAGATGAAGAAACCAAAATTGTTTGTTGGAAAATGTTGAAAAAATTATCGACCGTTCAGGATTTGCACCCGCCATCTGTGGATTTGTAGGCCAATAGTTTCAGATCCTGCGCAGTTTAGTCGGTAGTTGTTTCTATATTTTCCAAAAAAAATATCGTTTTTTTTGTAATAAAAAAAATACTAGGGCTGATGTAAAGACGATAACATTAAGAACGATTTAAAAGAGTATTTGATAAGTAGGAAATTCGATCAATATTTTTGAAATTTTTCTTTCATTTAAAAATGATTTTTATTTAAATTCTGATGTGAACTTTTATTTTTTTCCAGATAAGGGTTTCTGAATTTTGTTTTCCAAAAGCTTGTCAAACTTCCTACTCTCTTTGAGAATAGGGAAAAGAAAAGAATTTTTGAACATTAGTCAGAATCAGCGCCACCAAATTCGAGAAAAGCACCAGAAGTAGCCCCGCGCCGACCCAAAATAACATGCAAAAGAAGTCATTTGGTTCCATCCTCTTCAGCCAAGTTAAAGGAAGAATCTAATTTATATTCATTAGGTGTATTAAGGCTCTCTCTGTATTGCTGCTTCTGTCGCCTGGTGTTCCATTATTCGCGAAGTCGTTATGGCACATTCGCTGGCCACCCGCCTGGACCCGTTTGGAGAAAATAACGTAACATTATTGCGGAAGTATTCAACAGGCCATTCAAACTGTCGAACCGAAACGTCAGTGAAGATTCTGTTACCAGAAAAACCTTCCTTTCGTAGTAACAGAACTTAGTACTTATACAGGACATACGATATTATGCAGAAACAATTCCAACAAAGAAACCCAACTCCATTATAATTCATATTTTCGTGTATCAACAGAATAATACAAACCGACGAAAAAAAAACCAGCTACAAGACACACTTGGGTACTTGAAGGAATTTTTTCCCTGGTACCAAAACATATGCACTGCACATGTGGACTTTTTCGACGAGATCTCGGTACCAATCTCTGAACTTGTTTCCTAGCGCTGTTCTCGGTAGATTGTTGGATTTTTTTTTCGTTCTTTTCTTTCCCAAACTGATTTGCCACCATAATCTCTTTTCGGTTATTTTGTTTGTTGATCCTCATGGTTTTTTTTTCTCTGTAGCGATGGTTGATGTCTTATCATGTTTAAATATTTTTGGCAATATTGAGAAAACAGATTGCTTCAGGAAACTGACGACAGAAATGTTATTAGTAAAATGAAAATTTATTCTACAGTTTTTTAAATTCTCAAATATCAATGATTCATAATTCTCTTCTATTTCAGTTCAATTAAGTTATGAAAATTTAATTGTTTAGTCTTCGAAATAATTAATCACCTTTCCTTTAAACAAAATTGAAGTCGTCCCATCTTTAACACTCCAAATGACACGGAGGTTGGCTTGATGCAAACCAAGTTTCTTAGGAGACCATCATAAAATGGAGACAATTGAATAAATCTTGCAAATTATATTTCCACTGGGTGCTAGTGTAGCAGCACATTTCATCCAGCATCTAGACGCTTTGCTAGGTTGAAAAAAAAAGAAGAGCAGTTCCGTTTCATATTAAAAAGGTTCCTACGAGACGAGTGACAGTTCATGCTCCCAATCTTCGTTTGGAGAACGCCCAAGGCGTCTCAACAGTTGCTTATTGGATCTTAAGATTTATTAGAACTTTCTAAGCTCAATCCAAATGATACAAAGCTTTTCAACCGCCTCCTCTTCCATGATCCCTGGACCAACCGCAACGAAAAATCATCGAATCCTCTCAGGAAACTATCACTCGTCCCGTGGCCGTGGGTTGTTATCGGGGTCCCTGATGTTATTGTTGCTGCCGATATGTCCAGGGAATAATGGCACATAATGATGAATTACGTCTCCGCAACCAAAGGCGGATTTGTTTGAAATAGAATTTATTTAATTCAATTATTTATGAATGGATTCCGGAAATTCTCTTTTCGCCCATTCTTTGGCTCTTTCGCTCGCGACGACCGGTCAATGGAAGTGGGATGCACCCGTGGAGGACCGTTTTGTTGCTGCCAGGAGAAAGCTGCAACCAACAAACTTGTAGTGCTGAAAGACAGGCCACGTTTTTTGAATGGAACGGCGATTCCAGGCCAGAAGCAGATTGTCTGTATTCATCGAGGATTTTCAAGTTCTTGGCAACGAACGAGTCTTGACTTCACCCACCCCAGTGCACCATTTCCGTCTTTCCGTTGATTTGTGACGGGATAATCGTGTGAATTATGGTTCGCAACAGAACTTCTTTTTTATGAACCGTTTTAGGGCACATTTTTTATGTCAAATCTTCTCATATGTTTAATACATCAATTGTATTTTAACCCTTAATTATCGGTTTTCAATTCAGAAGACAAAATGAAACCACAAATTTCAAGTGAGGAAACATTACAAAATCGAAAAATGAATTATTAATTGAGATTGAAAAAGTAAAAATACCAGTTGAGATTCGAAAATGGTATTTAATTGAAAATATTGAGAAAAAATTTAAAACAAAATTATGGATTAAGTTTAGCAATCGAAGAACTTCAGTCAGGGTTCAGGAATAAAAAGACAGAAAAAAAACGAAATTAGATAAACCCATATAGAATCCTAAATGAGTACCTACACCCACAAATTAGAGTCTACTCCAATAAAGACTTTTCTTTTCTCATCGCCTATTAATGGACTTTGGTGAGATTGTTTCATTTTATTTTAATAATATTTATATATATTTCGTCAATCCTATTTGCCATGTAGGATTTTCCACTTAAACACCCCTTCCCATTCCTTTCTGAAACAGCTTTATGGGTCGTATGAGTTTTCTGCACCTAAAGAGTTATTAGAAAAATCGAATTTAAATGTTTTTTAATAACACAAACCTAGAAAAGAAAACTGCCACACTTTATTAATAAATAAAAAGTTTTCAGCGTTTTTTTTTTTTTCTATAAGTAAAATAGGTAATTTTTAGATAAAAAGTGTATTTTCAATCCTACAAATCTCTACTAGTTCCACCGATTTCCCCGCTAATTTCTAACGGATATGGTTCCGCTTATCATCAAAAATAATCACAAAAAAGGGGATGTTGCGAAAATGTGCACTTTTCGATGGACGAACCTTCCAAAATTGCCAATAAAATACACTAAATGCTTTCTACAGGGCTTCAGCAACTTCTAAACCCACTATAATGTATGAGACAATTGTAGATCGAGGCATGTGTCAACTTTGTTTCAAAGACAGCGAACCATTTTATCCAATCTACAACGTGTCAGGTTCAAAAAACTGTTTTTTCAAGAGATTTTTTTACTTTGACTGTAACTCCTGAGGATGACGTGATAGAACTTTGACATATTCAACAAACTTATGTATTTTGATCAGATAAACAACTTTGTCGAAGACATTAAAGCCCTAATTTGAAAAACAAAAAAGTTAGCATTTTTATCTCGCTATCGGTGGACCCCTCGGCTAAAATTTTGATACTAAAATATGCTCCATGTAAAACTGAACAATGTTGCTGAAGATATCGAATGTCTATCTTTTCACCCCTGAGCGCTATTAATTTCGTACAGCTAGATTGATGTTCTGCACCACTGTGCATTGAAAGGAAGGAGGGGTACCAAACCATTTGAGGAAAATTTTTCGTATCCAAATACACTCACATATAAAATTTGGTTCCATTTGCATGATCTGCTCTCGAATTATTCAAACATGTTTATTTTGTTTAAAAGGCCTTCTTCCCCCTTCTAGAGAGTAGCGGGGTCTCAAACTATTATAGGAAGCTTCCCCGGGCCTCAAAGATCCCACTTGCCAAGTTTCAAATATATTTTTTTCAATTTACTAAGGTAACAGCATTGATATTTTGCTATATTTTGCACAATTTTCTAGACCACTAGATTTTTGTTAGAGATTCTAGTTACGACTTACGAGATACAGCTGAGGGATCCTCATTCTCCCTTACAGAAAAAAAATCGAACTCTGAATTATGAATAAAAAAAGACAAACAAGTAATCATGAGCTGCAAAATTCCAACAATTCATTTTTATAAAGTATGTTTTGGTTTAAAAAAGAAAATTTAAAGTAAACACAACATCCAAAACTAACAAGGCAGTATTCAAAGATAATATTTGACTATTTGAGAATCCGCAGTTAATCTTATTTTAAAAAAAATCCTTTCTTTATTATTCAACCCTTTTCAGAAGTTTTCAATATTAATGAATATTGTCGTAATGATACAGAAGTCCAAATATGTAAAATTTTCGTAAACTGAAGGTTATAGGAATGACTTCAAGTCCTTTCGTTACACTACGTTTATTTCCGAGTTTTCCAGCAATCAACAAGCACATATTTTCTTGAAGCCATACAGAGGTTCCGGCTTTTTTCATTCTTGGAGTCTTTTCATCCCAACAACCTCTTCCTCCATTTACTTATGGGTTCAATTTTTATGAACACTACTACTGGAACTGGTAGCATCCCTGCTACTGACATCTTCGAGCGAGACTCAAACGAAGACGTGCCGTGGCCGAGCCATCCTCTTGTTGCTGAGCTGATGCTGGAACACAGTACATTCGGAAATTCCGCAAAACATAAGTCGGCGAGAAAAAAATATCTTCCATTTGAAGGAAGATGTGCTGTGCTGTTGCTTGCTGGAAGACATCTTTCTAGATACCTACACAACAGCTTCTTTTGCTTCTCGCTCGCTTTTGTTGTGCCCCCAACGTCATCCAAGCTTCTGCTCCTCTATTGGTTGGTGTCTTATACCATCAACAGAGAGTGAGTGAGTAGTGAGTGCATGGTACTGACTCTGATCGTCTAGAGATGATAATTTCTTCGCCTTCGCCTTACTCTTCGTTTAAGAAGAGAGACGGGATATTGGGGGCCAGCGTAAGATTGGCGGTAATAAAGTTAATGTTCTTTGGTCGCCAACATTATTGAAGACTACATGTGCAAGAGGTTGTCTACGAATATGATGTTTGGCAGCATCATCTATCTTTAGTTTGGAATGGGATATGTCATGCGCTGGACAATGTAGTATGTTAAATACGTCTCGATGTTTAAATTTTTGTCTCAGTTGTGTTATGCATACTTGAACTCAATAATTCAACTTCCAAAAGAGTCCATTTTATTCTTATTAGCCATCCAACGGAAAGACAACATGAGAAAGGCTATTTTCATGAGATTCCTTTTTTGTGAGTCATAATACTCTTAATAATGCTAGAATCAATTTCCCTTCAAAACCTTCGTCCGAATGACCTGAATTCCGTACATATTTCTCATTTGCTCGTTGAAGTGAAACCCCAAAATTTAACCAACAACCCTCATTCCCATACACGCAAAATTAGAATGATCCCGCATTACAACAGCTCTTCCAAGGATGACCAAGTACCCGCGTTCATCTTTCCGGGAACATTTCCCGCAGAGGAAAAAGTCAGTCAACCGATTTTCAGCGCCCTGGTAAGCAAATATGTCCAATGAAAGAAACAACCAAAAAATAAAGGGCACCGACAATTAATCAAATGAGATTTGACATCCCTAGGCCTGCTTGTATCCAGCATCCCGCTCTCACAAAAGCTTTAATCCATGACAATTTGTGTGGTGGCTAATGTAATGTGGTTGTTGGACAATCAGTACGATGCCTCTTCAGCAATTTTCAACCGAATACGCCAAATTCAAGCAACCAATTTCACTCGAGTGTCGCAAAAAAACTAAGAATAATTGAAAGATGAGCGATGCAATTCTCCAGGGAATGCCGAGAGAAAAATGATATTGGAAATTTCATCGATAACAGACAGGAAAAAAATCAGAAAAATCAAAAACAGACGACTAACAGGAACAGGGCCCTTGGTTCAAATCCAATCTCTGCGAGCCTGGGTCCCGCTTCAATTATTATCGGCGCGGCAGCAGACTGATAATGGATTAATTGAATTCGATTATTATAGCGAAAGAGTATGGCGGGAGATACAGCGAGAAGAGGATGCTGGTGAAAGCCGTTCATTTTTCTACGGCTCTTCTTAGGCCGAAGAAAATAATGCTAATTGTGTTCTCCAAGCGGTGAACCCTAGAACAACGCTGATTGATGACTAATCGTCGTTTGATTGAATTTTCGGGAGGTTTTGAGGGCGGCTAGCAAGTTTCATGAATATGCATTAATCTGGGTTTTACGTGAGATGCAACGGATAAAATTCTGTTCCTAATTTAAGGAAAAATTGTCTAAAAAGGGTGTTTATCTTTTCGTTGTTAAAGATCTTAAACTAGCAAACTTTTAGTTAAAGTTGCCAATCTTTCTAAATCACCTTTTTACACATAAGCTTGAGTAAAAAAAACCAACTACATATTTCTTTATTTGATCTACTAAGGCGCGGAGCGAAGGTATAAACAAATGTTTTATTCCAGGAATCAATGAAATATATTTAGTACTTCAGACATCTAAAGATACTTTATGTTCCCAGCAGTGTATAGCTCAAAACAAACTCGAATAAAAAACTTAACCTAAAGCATTGTTATACTGATCATCTTTGTTTCAAACATGCTACCAAACATGATTCATACTAATAAAAAAAAATCATAACTGATTCGGCAATATTGATGACACCTAATTAAACGAATGCATAGTAAATTTGGCTAATTTATTGAAATTGATATTGTAATGCCTTACGACATAAACATTGAGGGGCCTATTCTGCGAGTCACTTGACGTGATACTTGCCCAATAAACATTTTGGCTGCTTAAGAACTGCTTCAGCTTACTGGTTGAATAAAGACAAACTGTAATCATGTTTTAGCGTTTGAAGAAGTCTCAGTGCAGCTAATGGGAGAAGTTGAAGAGTTGCTTCTATAACACTTTTTCAGCCTTTATTCAACCATTCACTACCATTGGAATTTGACAGACAGTCAACTGTGGTAAAACCGCCCTGCAACTAGGCTTACCAGACGTCCTACTTTGGTAGGCCATGTCTTACTTTTTCGACCTTTGTCCTACCGTCCTATTTTGGATATAAAATGTCCTGCTTTTAAACGGTTAGGACCATTATCTTGTTTATCGATTTTTTTACTTTGCGTTTTTTATTATTTCGATCCATTTTTCACGAAATCCTTATTGGCGCTTTTCTATTTCAATGCAAACCTATAATATTTCATCCAAAGACAGGTATTTTTCTTTTACCGTGCCATAAAAACCCTTGTTTTGTTTATGTTTTGGTACGATTGCTTTTCGGTGGTAATTCAACGCTTTGCAGTAAAAAAGAGAAAGTTTTAAAAACGATTGATAAATAGGATCAATAATTGTTGAAAACAGTGGTTTTGAATCCTCAGTCGTTAGGTTATTTAAAATACGTTTTCAATTTCTACGCTCAATGGTGTTTTTATTTTCAGGGTAAGATTCTTCTGAAAAGAACCTTGAATTGGTCTAACAGTGAAAACTCAGGTGTCCTTTGTATAGCTTATGCAAAAAAAATGGTGAAATGCCTTTTCAGCATAACTCAACAGCAGATTTCATGTTTAGTCCAAATAAGAAGCCAACCATTTAAGTTAAATTTTTATACATCCGCTTTCACATTCCAACATTTTCATCGTATACAGCCATGTTTGAAGGCAGTACTTCATTTTGCAAAGTTTTTTTTTATTACTGAGCAATGTTTCGTTTTCCTTGTTGGATTAAAAAATAAACATCATTTTCCTAGCTCAAGCGATGAACTAAATTTCTGTTACTTCACATCAGCATTTCGAAATTACGTTTGTGTTCAGAGTTCCATTCCTTTTTGTTGAAAAATGAAGAGTTGCTAGAAAAAAAATCGGCACTTCAGAAAAGTATGCCCCAGAACAAAATAAATTTCTTTTTTAAAAAAAATAAATAATAACGATGAAATATTTAATTTAAAAAACAAAATTACATCAAAATGTGAAAAAAACCTTTTTGGTCTCAATTTGTTGTGATATCACCTTTTCTTATTTAAAATCTTTGTAAAAACTTTTTTTTTAAATAAAAATCACTAAATAAAGCGTCCTACTTTTCGTCCTACTTCACATTGAGAAACGTTCTTCTTTTTCATAGTATTCTGACCAAAATGTCCTACTTCCCGAAATTTTATTCTGGTAAGCCTACCTGCAATTATGGCGGCTTGATTGAAATGAGATGGGAATTTTTGTTTTCACTATTTAATGACTATCTCATCATTTCTCTCACACTTATCTTATCAAATCTTCGGTTGAGAGGCATTTTGGTCGCTTAAGAACAACAAATTATGCCGGAACAAATATCACTCTCTTCTTTTGTAAAATTTTCAATGAATTTATAACTCATTTTACTACGGCTTTTTTTTTCTAAAAAAGTAAGTAGAATCAATTTTTAGGTCTTCTTCTAGTGATTTAAATATTTTTTGAAAAAATAATTGATAGCTACTAAGCGATAAATTGAGTTTCAAAAGCTGGTGTTTTTCTTGCGATTGAAAACACACCTAAGTATTTAAAAAAATTGAATGAAAAAAAGGGATATTTTCATAAAAACCTTCATTCAAAAGAAAAAAATTGTGGGAGATATTTGTAAGCAAAATTTAAGAAAGTTCTGTTTTGGAAAGCATTCTAACAAAGAAAAAACCTGGTTGAAAAAACTGGATTTTATCCTATTTTCTGTTAACCAAATTTGATGTTTTTTTTCTGGAATCAGCAGAGTGTTAGAGTTGTTTTTTGTACTGGAAGAAGATTTAAAAATGATTTAGATTTTTTAGAGATTTATTTAAAAGTTGTATTTCATTTATGAAAAATGCACTTCTGAAATGTCTGCTCTTATGTGGGAGCTGTTTGCACATTTTTCGTAAATTTTTGTAAAAAAAATTCGGAGCTCATTCGAACCCAAGTATCCTGGTTGAAGAACATACAGTAGTCAAGACCACTATATGAGATTGTGCAAGATAAGCGATGTAATTCGCAAAATGAGACCCAAAGTTATTACATGAGTTTGCATGATATCATGTAAAGATCAATGAAATAAAACAATTAAAAGTAGCTGGATCATTCATTTATCCAAAACGGGGAGCCCCGTCATCAATTTATTACATCACAGGGACCATAAACAAATTACCAAAAATTGCTTTCTTAAACGAGGTTTTGAAATTTACAATTGTTTGATTCGCCTATTCATAAACTCATGAACATTGTCGGCACTAGCCATCGCTAGAGTAACATGTACCTCAGGGTGGCAGCCAATGGATCAGGTCAAATTTTGCAAAAACGAAAAAAAAATAGCAAACCGACCACATAAATTTTGTAGATTGGTCCGAAAAAAAACCTATGCAAAATTCCACCTCAATCAGACTTGACACCGAAGGCGGACCAAAGGAAAAATACATGAAACGTCGTGATCTAGTGTTATCTAGCAAAAAAAGTGTTTGACCAAAATTCAATTTTCTGGAACTTGCCCGCTTTTCGGAAAATCGCTTAGTGACTTTTGAGGGTCACAAAACCGAAAAGTTGAGCGTTTTGAGGCACCCCTAAACCAAGTCCGATTACACTGAAGTTTAGCAATGGTAACTTTTTCGGGCCAATCTACAAAATGTATATTTTTCAAAATTCGGTCATACATTTTTTCCCATACACGCTCGTTTTTATTTTATCATTTTTGAATGAAAAATAACCATTTTCTGGTTTTTCTTGCAGAACTGCCTATATGGTTATTTTTCATCAATATTTTAAGGTACAATTTTCACCATATTCCTAGTTTTCAGGTATTACCCAAAGAATGGTTGAAAATTTAACCTCAATCGAAAAAAAGAAAACAATATCCAGCTCTGTAACGAACTCCGCCCTATGGCAACCAAACAGCGAAAGCATGAAATTTTGAACCGCCTACTGGATGGAACCCCAGGGCTGTCCGGAAAAATCAAGTGTTGGATTTGGAACCCGGCGCGACTATTGGCGAGACAGCGATCTGCCGATTGATTGGAATCAAACGACAGACTTCAACACATATGTAGATGTCATTCATATATCTGCACTCCGAACTGAACACATCCCTTAGTCACAAAAATCAGTCCAAATCGAAGGAATCCTCCCCGGAATCAGAACTGATGGCCATCGAATGTCAATCGCCCAACAGCATCAACAACTTGGATGATCCCAGACGGCCAAAATTTTCCCCCTGACTTAGCTTATAGGACAAAGGCATCGGAGCGGCTCTGCACCCGCCTCTAACCGATTCGAAGAGAGCGATCATGTTCACGTTTACAGTCTCAGTCCGTGGGATCCGAAGAATCCGGAATGGTTGAAACGAGTTGCCGTGCCTGATTTAGAAGATTGCCACGGTTTCGACGAGTTTGGCGCCGATGAGTGACGGGCAACTTTCTTCCCGGGCTTCTACACCGGAAAGTAAATTCTTCGTTAAGTTGTCTTAAATCAACCAAACCCGGACATTTGAAGGTGGCTGAAGCTGTTATGCCTGGATATGGATACAGCTGATGAAGTGTTGGAGAAGGTGAACCAAAGGTAAATCCAGAGCTAGGCTGAGGGTGAAGGCGGACTCTTCGGCAATCAGCTCGGTTTCCGGAAAGGTCATCGTATCGGGGATGCCTTCGATCTCCAATTGAGCAACGCTTCCGGAATGAAAGGGTAACGCATTGGGCTGTAGTTGAGTTTGACATGAGGATTTTGGCATGTCTCTGTAGACTGGTTAAACGCTATTTTTATAATCGTCAGCCATAGTACGAGACAAAGTATAAGACTAGCGAATGAGTAGATACTGAAGCTTTTAGAGGGTATTCCGCAAGAGACCTGTGGAACTTGAAGTGGAGCAATTAGGAACACTTTTCTTCAGCAAAAATAAACCTTGAACTCAAGTTATCATTCCAGAAAAAAGCAAAATGAAAAGTATCATCCTCCTGATCCTTTCACAATTTCGCAATTGTTTCTGTATTTTTAAACAACCGGTGAAGCTCCGAAACCTGCCTTGTACAAGCAGTGTAACCTACAGAAATTTTAAAACTGGACCACCTCTTCAGAAGCGGCGTGCGTAGTACGGGCAGACGTGCGTAAATTCGCTTCGGAAAAATCGTTCGGCTGATTTCTTCCACGTTTATTGCGTTATGTGCAGATTGATTTTATCTTTGTTCCGATCATTACGCCAATGCGCACAGCACGAAGAGAACAGTTGTGCCTTGATGTTTTCGAAGCATTGCAGAAACAAAATCACACAACGAAACAACAAAACGAAGCTTACCGAACACGAAATGCGCACGAACGTTCGTTGCCGGACAAACCGAGCAAAAAGAACTTCGCATCACCCTCTCGATTAGAGATGCCAATGTGCCTGATTTTTCAGGCATTGCCTGATTTTTGGAGGCTCAGCCTGACAACCTGAAAAGCTATTGAATTTGCCTGATTTTTGAAAATATGCCTGATTTTGCCTGATTTTTGCGAATGTGATGAAAATGGGTATTAAAGAACTGGATTAAGTTCCATTGATAAAGTGAAAAAATGTGGCTAAATCAAAGCAATCGAAAGATTCCCTGTATTTCTTACTTAAAAATAGGAATTAAAAGGACTCTTTCAATTGCTTTGATTCAGTCGAATTTTATTCAACCAAGTAGGTATATGTTATGTTATGAATATAAGAGTGAAAATGTGGAGCGATCTCCAGAAAAAAGGTCATCAGGGACCGTTCAGATTTTTTGACCACTTCCTCCCCCTCCGTGGACAAGCGTGGACATTTGGCAAACCCCTACCCCCCTCCCCGGATGTCCACGTAAACAGATTTGAATTTTTTTTCTTATTCTTATTTGACAGTTAGAAAACAATACTTTTTGCCTTTTTGTTATTGAAATGGCTGATGTTGAAAAAAAAACGATTAAGCATTTCCTGATATAAAATAATTTTAAAAATTTTAAATTTCTAAATTATCATATTTATAACTTGCTTTCAGGTGGCTACTAATTGTTTAAACTTTACAATTTTAAGATATCGATTTCAACATCTTAATATTTATTCACCTTAAAAAAATATCTTGGAAGTAAGTATGTCCACGACATGACCAAAACCCCTACCTTCCTCTCCGGGGACAAGTGTTGACTTTTCCATACACCCCCCTCCCCCTAAGTTGTCCACGTGTTATGTGAACGGCCCCTCACTTTGAGCAAAATTTCCGTTACTTTAATATAGCCTGATTTTGCCTGATTTTTATTTCATAAGTTCCCTGATTTTTGAAAAAAAATGTTGGCAACCCTGCTCTCGATCATTTCCCGTTCCCTTGACCCTACCAGTTTTAGCCAGGCCACGCCCCGTTGCGTTGTCCGATTGATACGTTCGGCTGTCGAACGAACATGAGTTTACATTTTGAACTCACAGAACTGTACGTTCGCTTTCGCTCTGCTCAGAGATGCCAATGTGCCTGATTTTTCAGGATGAGAACCTGATAAGCCACAATTCCATTAGATTGTTAAAAGAATTAATTAAATTTAAGATGAAACACATTAGATTGTTAAAAGAATTAATTAAATTTAAGATGAAACATTAACTTTTAACTCTAGTTTTCTTGTGTCGTACCTTAAACTTTCTCCACTACCTTCTTTAAGATTGACTTTACATGCAGCAACAAGCAAACAAAAGACAACCTTAAATTTGAACTTCTGAAACAACGCGCTAATCCCCATAAATCACGAGATCCGCAAACCAACAAAAGGCGACCAACCATCAGAATCCATCACCATACACTTGCTTGCGCTGGCAATGGTGCCACTTCAAGCTTCACTGAACCAGGACCGGTCACGGAAAAGTTTAATTAAATCCGGTACAACCAGTCGACTGACGGAACGACTGACCGATGCCGGATTTTTGGGAATGGCATGGAAAAGGTCACCCTTAGACGAAGGAACTTCGAGGGCGGAAGGACATTTCGAGCACAGAAACCGAAAAAAGAACAATGAAGATAAGAGCCAGCCAGCCACCGTCATATGCAAATCTCGTTCCGGAAAAATCGCTCATCGCGGCGCGTCATTTGCGGTCGCTGGAGGACGTAATTGGGATCCTGCATGTTTTCAACCATTTTCCCACTTGGGCAGTTGTCTTTTTGAAGGTATTTTGTTTTATTTACCAATTACAACCTACTTAAATGAATTGTACTGATTAGTTTCAGATTTATTTGTTGTAAACATTAAAACAGTTAATTTTTTTCACAATTTTAGTAAACTGATTGTTACGCCTCTTTCCACTGCACCGGATATTGTAGTGGTTGGCACAAAAAAACAACCAAATGCACGCAAACGTGTTGGTCGAAATAAACTTTCCCGACATTGGACTTTTATTTGCTGCTAGCATCAATTATCACACCGCAACTCTTTTTTTTCTGGTTTGTTAATAATTTATGGTGCCTTCTGGTGAAAAAAAGGCATCTCCCGTCCAATTCTAATTTCAACGAACTCAGCGCTGTATTAATGAAAATTTAAATTGATTTATCTCATATGCCCACATTCCACGTTGGGAATTATAATGGCCTATCGTTAGAACAATCCTTTGCGATTCGAATGTTTCTACGTGAAACACACACTTGCTGTACCAAACGAAAAATAGGAAAAACTGTAAATTTCCCAGGAGATGAATATGTTTTGTATGAAAAACGCTGACTGCAAATTTAGTACTAGTTTTCCAATACCAACCTAAATGAAAAATATAATTATTCAATTCGCAATTATTTACCTTGTATTGTATAGCGACCGTTAAAAAAAATTAACTAGTTCCAACTAGTTCGTAAATAAAATGTAGGTAGCTGTTAGCAATTTTGAAAACTAGTAGAAACCTTAATAGACCCAAGAGGAGTAAATAAAAGGTGATACGATCTCTCGAATTTCAAAATCTGCCGTGATGATTGCTTCGTTGCGTTTGTTCACCTTTAATCTATAGAATAGTTTAGACCTAAGCTTGCCTTTTTATTTTAGCGATTTTAGCACACTGCTAGTTTGTAAACAAAGATAACGAGAATCTCCCCAGTTCACCGCGGTCTCCACGCCTACTTACTGTAAAAGACAGAGAACCTAGTATTTTAATGACCTTGATCCCAATCGATCCCATCAATAACTCCAACACAGAAAATATTAAATCGCACTTGAAATGATAACTCAAACTCTGAACAATGCTACTGCGAATCGCAATTCCTACCAAATAAGTAAACGATCGTAAAAATGGTTACTTAAAGTCGGTATAAATCGGATATGATAAAAAGTCCGCCATGTTTACAAATTTGTTCTCACGCGCGGGATTCAAGTGAGAAAACAACCTTGTTGTTCTCTCTGCGATAAGCAGTGCAAACAGATTGCTAAAAATCAGATGATTTATTTGGAAAAATTGTCCAATGAGAGAAGCAGCAAATATTGTCGATGGCAACGGTTTGCATGCATTGGGAGGAAAACTTCCGCTCTCTCACATACTTTCAAGATGTAAGAATAAGGTGTTGAATATCGTCCAATTTGTATAATTCTTATCGCTTAAGCCAGAAGTTTAGAATATGTATGTATAATGCTTTCCCTTTGGTAGGTAAATGATGTTTGCTCAAGTTTTGTGCAATGATTCTATAACGTATTAGAAGGTATAAAAAAGTTTGTTGAGAAATATATGTACCTAAAAAAATGTTTGCTGGGAATTTATCAGTGAAACAATCTTGGGGTTGAAATGGTATGCAAATTTTCAAAAATTCAGAGATTTTTTTTTATTTGGAGTGGAAAATCAAGTATCATCATGCTGGGAATCAAGATGAAAAAATAATTTTAGATATATTTCAGTTCAATTTACCTTTATTCGAACCTTGAATATCCTCTTGATTAAATATTCTAATATGTGTTGTGAGCCTACTTTGTTGAATAATTCTACTGAATCCAATCAATCGAAAGATTTCCTTCAATTCAACCACGGTATAAGAAAGGTTCAGATACCGGTATTTCGATAGCAAATTACTATCTTTTTCGAAAACGTTTTCAAAAAGGCTCACAGAAGATTATAGTGAAATGCGCTCGAAATACCGGTATCTGTACTTTTCTTATAACAAGGTTGCATTAAAAGGAGTCTTTGGATTGTTTTGATTCTGAACAAAATATTCAAATTCTTCCTTCCAACATTATTAAGTATTTGTTTTGTTAACATCAAGGGCTTATTTCATTTTTTGAAAAAAATGTTCATATTTTTAAGAATGCTTAGGAAAATATCTAAAATATTCAAATTAAAGGTTTAAACCAATAATCAACTGTCTCGAAGACCTCAAAGTGCGCTAGAAATTCAGCTTCTTAGGAAATCAGTTAGGTATTTTAGTTTTTTTAAAGAAATTTTAAATGTTCAATTTTAAAAATATGGTTTGCTCTCGCGGTCTTCAACAAAGTTGTTCTATAAATTCAAATAAGTGAGATCAAAAGACTAGAAGTAATGACGGTAATGAAATAATCATGAATTTTTGATGAATTGAAAATTTTAGTTTTTTTTTAAACATATATGTATCTCTGAAATATTGCTTTGATCGAGGATAATAAATTTATTTGAAATAAGTGTTTGTTTTAATACAGCATAGCTAGCGATGAGTAGTCCTAGGTTAATTTTAATTTGTAAAAAAAGGTAATTTTTGCATTTTTAAACGACATTTAACCAAAACATGAGATGATAACCACAAAAAAATACTGTTATTCGGTGAACTTACCCAGCAAACATGAAATCCTATCAGAAATGATAACTGAGGTCATTTACAATAGTATTGCGAATCGCAATTTCAAACGCATATTGAAAAGATCGTATAAAATGTCGTCTGAAATCGGTTTTAATCGGATATGATAGAAAGTCCACCATCTTTGACAACTTTGAAATGATTTTGCTCATGCGGGGGGGGCTTTAAATGAGAAAATTATTGTCAGGTTCTCTCTGTAATCAGCAGTGCATTCAGATAGCTATAAATCAGATGTAAATTCAGATATATTGACCAATGAAAGAACTGGAAAATATTGTCACTTGCAAAGATTTGAAAGCTATTTGAGCAAAACTTTGCGTTCTCTTGAATTATTCAAATAAGTACAAATAAGGTGTCAGATAACGCCCAATTGGTGTAGTTTTTGTCGCTTTACAAAAAAAGGAAATTTATGTATGTCTATTGCCTCCACTTTGGTAGGTAAATAATGATTTTTCAACTTTCGTACGATCATTTTTTAATGTATATGGAACGTATATCCAAACAGCTTAAGATTATAGCTGCAAAAGTAAATTTGAAAAATAGCTTATTCTGTCCTCATACTCGATTTCAACTTTTGAACTCAGACTTTGAATTTTAATTCTGACAACGAATTTGTGTAAAATTCTGGTCTATGAACGTCAATACTGAATTTAGAATGTGATTGCTAATCAATGAATATTTAAATTATTATTTCAAACACGTCCTAGATGCAGAATTTTGGATTTTGATTTCTAGTTTCTGTTATATTTATTCTTCTTCGAATCCAGAATTTTTATGGTGCATCCATATTATATGTCAGAATTTTGAATGACAATTCAAATTATAACTTCTAAATTTCACTTTTCAATTAAGAGTCCGACTTCTGAATCAGAAACTTTAGTCTTGAATTTTAACCTGATTTTTTAATCTGCATTCAAAGTAAAATATGAAATATCATGAGAAGTTTAAATTATTAATCAATTCAAATTTCCAATATTGAAACAAAATCTTAAATAAGAATTTTCAATTTGAGCGTTAAATTCTTTTTACAATTTTATTATTTGAAAGAGCGAAAAATTGATTAGAATATAACTAATAATTTCTCATTTTTTGTTAATAACAACAACGGACATGAAAAGCTTTTGAACAATTGTTTAGTCTTGATGAAGAAAAGTCAATTCTATAGAAATTTTTCCGATTTTGATTTCAAATTCCCGATTATTTCCCAGTTTTCCCAGTGCTATTTTAAATTCCCGTTTTTTTCGGGTTTCCCGGTTCGCTAGCCACCCTGCCATATTCAGAAACAAACTGCCATTACATGTGTCTTCCTTTAACCCTAATCATCTCTTGAGTGTCAATATGACACTATTGGAAGATTGACGGCTTTTACCTTTTGTCGGGTGCATCCAAATAATACAATTTCTTAGGGGACCCTCAATAAATTCTCGTAATCTATAATTTTGCATCATTACTTTTTTATGGACGCACCCTGAAAGCCTAGGAAGAGAACTCCCTAAACAGACTTTAAGTGTCAATTTGACACTTCTCAACCGATTTTTTCAAAATTTATAGTTAGTAAAATATGTTTCTCAGACAACATTTACGTAAAACACTTCAGTTTTCCGTTATTCAAAGTCTAAGCAAAAAAATCTGAAAAAACATGCTATTTTGAACTTTTTAAGATCATAACCACAAAACATGTAAAAAAAAGTGTTAAAACCGTACTTTTTAATGAATTAATCATCAAAATTGATAGTCATACCAGATAAATTTTGAAAAGATGATTGGCAAGTTGACGTAATTTGGCATATTTTTGCTTTTTTTTTTTAGATATTCAGAATACGAAACACAGAACGACGAATTTGACGAATTTTCTAAGGAAGCTATTTTTCGAGCTTTCTATCAATTTACAATTTCTCAGATTTCTCAGATTTAACTTTGAACGGGATTTTAAGTATATAAACGCAAGACTTCCGTTATTAATTTCTTTTCACTACAAAGGTAATTTTATACCGATTCTAGTGGTGTAATTACGTTACAGAAACCCATACGTATACATGGGCTTCAAACTTCAGCTTTCTTTGACACTGAGTGAAATTTTTTTGGAGCACTTCGTAGCTGAATTACATTCCTTTATACCAAGCATGTTTTTTCGGATTTTTTTCTTAGACTTTGAAAAACGAAAAACAGAAGTGTTTTAGGTGAATATTGTCTGAGAAACATATGTGAGTTACATTACGAGGTTTCCAAAACTATAAATTTTGTTAGGGTATATTGGGTTTTAGTCAGGAGTGTCGAATTGACACTCCAGGGACTGTTGTAACAGGTAAAAATTTCAGGGACGGATGAGAGTAAAAGGCATAATAGGTCTTTTTTTTCTTTTTTATAGGAATTCAACCCATTAAGGTCATTCTTCCTCGTATGGCTTTATAGGTCCTTATAAGGCCGCCCTTATAGTTTTTTTTAGAAAGGATGAACTTGACTTGAATCAAGGTAAATGAATTTCAGTAGACATTTACGGAACTGTTAATGAAATTTTACTATCAAAATTTAGGTTTTCGAAAGACAATACGAAACGATATGAACAACCACTAGTTAAAAGAAGCAGTAAAAAAGCAAACACGAACAGTTTGCATGTTCCACATATTAGTCAAAAAAAAAATAACCCCAAAGGTTATCAGCCGGCGGCTCCCCAGTTTGTTGGTTCAATCTGCATTGGTTTAAAAAACAATAAACAAAAAAAATCCTGAATTCTGGAACCAGCTTACTGACCCATTTGGTGATTTTATTTGAGCACCTCAATCAACAATGCTGTCTGCACACATTACGAAGCTTACTCAAATTTGTTTAAAATGCTTCCGCTGCAACTGATAAGATTAAGCCGCATTCTGCCGGTCTTAAGCCGTCGTGTGTGCCAATTTTTGCGTAGTCTCGTTTTTCTTTTTTTGACTCATCAAACAAAAACTTTTTTTTGTAAACCAGAAGGATTCGTTAGAATATACGACTCAACCGTTTCTCTTTAATTCGATTAGGAAAGAACAACTTGAGTGTCCGGAATGGTGTTTGTTTTTCGGAAAACGGTTTAGCTGCACCAGCCAGCCATAAAATAAGAAATAGATCACCAATTTAGCCACATACACAGAGGCCCCAGCACAGCCATTTCTGGCTACGACGATAAGCTGTTAAAATGCCATTACACGAAAAACTTTAAGCAAAATTTAACGATCCATGAAAATTTTCACTTTCATTCCAAATGGGGCTGCTGCCGGGCGGCGCGCTTACTAAAAGTATACACATACGCGCCACGCGTATATGTAAGAAGGATGGTAGTTTTGGCCCCCTTTTTGGAGAGCGACTAACTGCCCCCTTCATGGCGGGCGGCCGCCGGCATGGGGGTTGGCAAAGAAAATCCATCCCTTGGACACAACAGTTAACATGGCCATTGCACTACCGCCCCCTAGGAGGCCACGAGGGGAAGCTGCTTACTGCAAGTCCGATTAGGAGAAAATAAAGTGTTGTAGTTTTTCTTCGATTTTATTTGCGCTTGGTATGCTGCGAGGAGGCTCTCTTGTTGCAGCCGCTGCTGGAGGAAAGTGAAAATGTGGCTTAAAAAAAAACTTTTCAAACAACAATAACATCAGTTGGATATTTTTGTTGCCCCCCCTACCGCTGCATAATTCGAATTGCTCGGCGGCTCAGCAGGTGTCATTTGAATTTGCCTTTTAAGAGTATATTAAGTTTTGTAACCTTTTGCGAAGAGGTTGTGAAAATCCAATGCTTATTTAGAAAATCTGTATGCTGAAAATTCACTGAAAAGTGTACTGTACCAAAGATGATATGATTGAAAAAACACTACTGGCATAAAGACTCGAGCTCCCAAGCAAAATGATGCATGACCACTACATTCAAGCGAAACAACAAAAACATTTTATGGGATTTTCATCCTATTGGATAATTCATCTAAAAAAAATGTTGTGAGGACCGAACTCACTGCAACATTCTCATCTCGGCTTGCCAGTCCGATGTCTTACCCAGTGCACCATCTAAGTCGGTTAGCTAACGGAGGTTTATTGTCATATTCTTTCTGAAACTGCCGATTACCAAAAAAACGCATTACATTGACCGTCTGCCGTTTGGCCGATGTCTGGGAGGACAATGCCAGTTAGTAGAAAACTTGTTAATGCCGGTCTGGCATAGAATCTTATACCGATAATTCCACCTCTAAGGAAGATCATTATTGAAGTAGAGTCTGATTTGTGAGTATAGATAAAAACCAGCTTTTGGTTTAAAAACTTTGTTCTAATTGATTGAAACAAATATGTATTACTTTTAGTTTTAAGTTTAACAATAGACATTACTTAGAATACAGTAGAAACACGCATACCCAGGTTCCGGTTATCCGAGCCTTCGCCAATACTCAGACCGTTCCTATGGTACCTACATGAATCATTTTCATTATTTTTTTTTAACTTTCGCCTTTGGGGGAGCTTCTAATTTGTCGATAAACAATTGGAGCCCAATTATAATCCAAAAACCAACACCGTCATGCAATTATTTTTTTTATCAAACCACTTTCTTGCGAATTTTTATCAAAACCCTTTCTTGCGAATGCTTAACCACAAATTGATCGACAAAAGCGCATCAAGCTAAATTCCACTTGATTTAATCACATCGTAAGACGCATGGGTGCAGCGAAGAGTTCCGATAATAACAACAACAAACGAAACACTCATCGCAAGAAGGGAAATGACTAAAAAAAAAGGACAGTGACACATGGCGCAGAGGATTTGTGTCATCGTCAGCTCAACCCAGAGTTTCGTCCCATTGGAACTAAATATTGGTACTTTTGAAAAAAAATTAAAGGTATCTTCAAGACTACTTATGTAATTCGTAAAGCTATAATTAAGTCAGTATATAACTTTACTGGCCATCATACCGAGTGGACAATATTTGCAAATTACCATCTAGTAGACATCGCGATTGAAGAGTCTCCCTAGCATATCACAATCTATGCCTAGTTCTTATGGCTGAGTGGATGAGTTTCCAGGAACTGATAAACCCGATGACTAGGCTAACTTGACCTAAGCTTTGGTGCTGCATAGAACAACCAGAATAATGGTGGTTCACAATCGAAGACGGCGGCGACGACAAACCTCAATGGGAAGTTCCTGTGACTGTGACTTGTGTGTGTGCTGGATGAGTCGAGGAACTTTTTTTACGCCTAGGAAGCATGATTAGAAGTGACTGAAGAGGAAGTGCGAAACATATAGTCACATTACGTTACGTTTTTATACATAGAGGAGCTCTAGCAGCTTCTAAAAGCTAAGCTAACTATATTACTGGGTAGAACAATGCTCTCGTTAATCGTGCCTCTGATTAGTCATGTCAGTGAACTGTGAATGCTAATTAATGGAGTTGGTTGAGCAATTATTATTGGTATGGTAACCTACTACTATCATCGCCAGTCAGCAAATTCTCGTCAACCGTTGTTGGGGTCATTTGACTCATTGTGTTCAAGCTTTGGGCGAATCAATCATCTTTAATGATCTATAACATTTAAAGTTTGAATGTAAATAGCATTTGGAAGCCTTCGAATCATATTCATGATTTTAAGATGAACATTCTTGAGTCAGAGTGTCCTCTCTGAGACATAGATAAATTAAAATAGATCTATTTATCACACATATGATTCAATACCTTGACCTTTGCTATTTCAAGTTTTTTTTCATGTAAATCCTCTTTCATAGATGTAAGTAGATAATTATGATTTCGTATAGTCGATGTTTGTTTCTTTAAAGGCAAAAGCTCTATATTTGCCTGATAGTACTGCAATAAAAAATACTTTATTAATCTTTTATAGAACACCAGTCTTCTATTATAAAATTTAAAGGAGTTTTTACTGTTGCTTGGGTTAGTGTTTCATGGATTATTGATGAAGCTCTCGTTTTCAGAAAGAAGAAAAGCCTTAACAAATACCCAACACGACTGATAAAAACCATTATAAAACTACAGTACCGTTCATAATTGTATAGAAATTTAAAGCAAGCGTACTGTCACTTTGACTTGAAACTTCCATAGCTTTTTACTCTGATGATATTTTTTATCAAATTTTCTGCGTTAGATAGATCAACTATCACACTTTTATACCACAAAAATTGAGCTTTCTGGAGTTTGTGTGGCTTGAGATACAGTAATTCTACGAAAATCGGACTTTTTGGACTTCTATCATTCAAACTGCAATATCTCAGAAACTACGCTACATTTTTTATTGAAATTTTGCAGAGTGATTGTTGAAAAATAAAGTTAGCATGTCTAAATTTTTTGAAAAGTTCTCTCGAAGGGAACAAAAGTTACGCGAGGTACAATATTTTAGGCATGAACCTAGAAAGGCGATTTAGAGAATAACTGTATCTCAAGCCACACCAACTCCAGAAATCTCAATTTTTGTGGTATAATAGTGTGATAGTTGATCTATCTAACGCAGAAAATTTGATCAAAAAATATAAGCAGAGTAAAAAGTTATGGAAGTTCAAAGTCGAAGTGCCAGTGTGCGTGCTTCTAATTTATATACAATTATGAACGGTACTGTATGTCTGAAATTATTTCGGAGGTTGAAATGTTTTCTAGAATTTTAACACTTCGTCGCTAAACTAATAACTAGAATGTGTTTTATGATGAATGCAACTTCGAAAAACTAAAATTTGAATGTTATATTCATTAGGAGCCCGAAAGAAGATTCACAAAATCTTAGTGGTATTTTTGAAAAATACTCATTCCAATAAAAATATGTAGTCAAAAAGTCACTAATATGTTGATTAATTTCACTCTCTTCTTCTTCAAACATCAACATTTCCATAACTTGTAACCATTGTGGAAAATTAAAGACATGCGTCCTTCATTTTTCTTTTCAACGTTTGATCTATTACTTATTGAATGTATTGCAGATACAACTACGGCCAGGCCAACCATGCGATGTAACCGCAAAAAAAACAAAATCGAGGAGAGGAATGAAGGGTTCCCTACAAAAGGCCTCATATATTGTTTTAACATGTATGTTTATATAATAGGTTGTTTTGTTAATAATTTCAATCAAAAAATTTAAAATTACATACAGAAAAAATTAATGGATTGATCTCATGGCATGGCATGTATTGCGAACTCCAAAAAACTAAAAAATTGTGTTGATTAAAGCTTCTTCATTCGTCATCAGTGTGCAGGAAGTCAGTCAGTCAGTCGAGGATCAAGCGAGCGAGTCAATGATCCGACGGTTCACCGGTGTAGTTTACGAGGGGACAGGTCTGAACATTTGGCGACCGAAATCGAACCAAGAAAGGAAAAAAAACGGTTCACGTTGAGTAAATTATCATCAAAGTAGCTTAGAAATGAAACACTTTGTTAATTACCCAATACGCAAAAAACGTGGGAAAATGAGTAATTTAAAAACTCATTAAGCGAAAATCAGTTGGAGCAAAGAAAGTAATGTAGTTGGTTGATTTTCAATAGCAATTTGAACAGAAGTAAAATAAATGAAAATTTAGTGCCATATGTGATAAATAACAAGCATTTTTTGGAAATGAGCCGCTTATAGACTAATGTCGAAATAAGAATAAAAATGAAATATCAAGCGAGTCGTAAGGACAACTTGATCATGTTCACAATTTCATGTGCGTTAAGAGGACAGCCTGAGTAATTGATGAAAAAACAAGCGAGTCGAGAGAACGGCTTGAAATCGAAAGCGAGTTGAGAGAACAGCCTGAGTGATTGATGAAAAAATAAGCGAGTTAAGAGGACAGCCTGATAAAAACGGCGAGTCGAGAGGACAGCTTGAAATCGAAAGGCGAGTTGAGAGGACAGCCTGAGTTATTGATGATAAAACAAGCGAGTCAAGAGGACAGCTTGAAATCGCAAGGCGAGTTGAGAGGATAGCCTGATTGATCGATGAAAAAATAAGCGAGTTGACAGGACAGCTTGTAACGTCTTTATCAAAATTGAGTATGATATGGCTTAAGCACCCTAAAATAATGAAATGCGTTTGAGCGTGTATCAATGACAACCGAGGAGAAAACGTCAAAAAAGAAAGGAGGCCACGCGGCAGAAAGAAGGCTCCCGGTTCTTTTTCTGATCTCGACGGTGGAAGAGGTGTCGACGTGGCGCGGCTGAATCCAACATTCATTGGTGCGGAAAGAAATTTACCCGCGTTAATTTTCCGTCGATTTTTAAACATCAATTTGGCCGAGAAAGTGGAAGAAAATCGTAGTTTATTGATAGATTGCCAAAACCCGGTGCTACAAGCTCAATTTAGCCACGAGAGTGACCCCGTAATCCGTCGCAGAAACGAGCAAAAAGTGAAACGCGTTTTGTGGGAATCGGAAATTTTTTTACCTTGTGCACGCCATCTTATTTTCCGAATAAGGGGGCCCCATTGCAGAGCACCGATTTCTCGAGCAAGTAGCATCCTAAATCGAATTCGTCGTCGAGAAGCAACAACAATAAAAAATCGGAAGATTTTGCCTCGTTGCTCACATACCCTGCTCAAATAGTACGGTGCCCGGTTTAAAGTACAATGAGAGCTTGTGCTGGTCAGAAACATTGGATATTCGACCATCGCTGTTCGGAAGATTCCTAGTGCGGGTTCAATCATCGCGCATACATTACGCACGTTCGCACGCCAAACGTTGGAAGGAGCAGATGAAATTTGTCTGAAAGCCTCCAGCGAAAAGCGAGATTGGGCGAGCAACGCAGAGGAGGAGAGAGCCAGGGCAGCGTACGAGGAAAGTGGAAGGCTCGGAGGACGTGCCGCGCTCATGCGAGATCTGTTAGCGCGAATATCACCAAGAGGCCCGCGCTGCTGCCGGAATTAGAAGGTGAGTGACACGCAAATTTGTCTCACGCTAGGGTACCCGGCATTAGGCCGGAAGTTTAAGCCTTTTCTTTTTCTGGGCCACAAATTGCGCCACTTTCCATTGAGAGTCTCATTCGCTACAAGCTTGAAATCGAAAAGGGAGTCTAGAGGACAGCCTGAGTAATTGGTGAAAACAACATGCGTGTCGAGAGGACAGCTTGAAATCGAAAGGCGAGTCTAGAGGACAGTCTGAGTAATTGATGAAAAATCATACAAG
Source organism: Uranotaenia lowii (assembly GCF_029784155.1). NCBI lineage: Eukaryota > Metazoa > Arthropoda > Insecta > Diptera > Culicidae > Uranotaenia > Uranotaenia lowii. The sequence continues at coordinate 82,150,410 of NC_073693.1, forward strand.
TCGAGAGGACAGCTTGAAATCGAAAGGCGAGTTGAGAGAACGGCCTGAGTAATTGATGATAAAACAAGCGAGTCGAGAGGACAGCTTAAAATCGAAAGGCGAGTTGAGAGGACAGGCTGAGTGATTGGTGAAAAAATAAGCTAGTTGAGAGGACAGCTTGATATTAAAAGGCGAGTCTAGAGGAAAGCCTGAGTAATCGATGAGAAATCAAGCAAGTCGAGAGGACAGCTTTAAATCGAAAGGCGAGTTGAGAGAACAACCTGAGTAATTGATGATAAAACAAGCGAGTCGAGAGGACAGCTTGAAATCGAAAGGCGAGTTTAGAGGACAGCCTGAGTAATTGATGATAAAACAAGCGAGTTGAGAGGACAGCTTGAAATTGAAAGACGAGTCTAGAGGACAACCTGAGTAATTGATGAGAAATCAAGCAAGTCGAGAGGACAGCTTAAAATCGAAAGGCGAGTTGAGAGGACAGCCTGAGTGATTAATGAAAAAATAAGCGAGTTGAGAAGACAGCTTGAAATTGAAAGGCGAGTCTAGAGGAAATTGAGAAATTGATAATAAAACAAGCGAGTCAAGAGGACAGCTTGAAATCGCAAGGCGAGTTGAGAGGATAGCCTGATTGATTGATGAAAAAATATGCGAGTTGACAGGACAGCTTGAAATCGAAAGGCGAGTCAAGAAGACAGTCTGAGTAATTTATGAGAAATCAAGCAAGTCGAGAGGACAGCTTGAAATCGAAAGGCGAGTTGAGAGAACAGCCTGAGTAATTGATGATGAAACAAGTGAGTCGAGAGGACAGCTTGAAATCAAAACACAAATTAAGAGGACAGCCTGAGTAATTGATGATAAAACAAGCGAGTCGAGAGGACAGCTTAAAATCGAAAGGCGAGTTTAGAGGATAGTCTGATTGATTGATGAAAAATAAGCGAGTTGACAGGACAGCTTGAAATCGGAAGGCGAGTCTAGAGAACATCCTGAGTAATTGATGAGAAATCAAGCAAGTCGAGAGGACAGCTTGAAATCGAAAGGCGAGTTGAGAGAACAGCCTGAGTAATTGATGATAAAACAAGCGAGTCAAGAGGACAGCTTGAAATCGAAAGACAAGTCTAGAGGACAGTCTGAGTAATTGATGAAAACAACAAGCGAGTCGAGAGGACAGCTTGAAATTGAAAGGTGAATTTCAGGGACAGCCTGAGTTACTTATCAAATTGGAAATCAAGCGGATAAGAATTCCAAGCGAATTGACAGAATAGCTTAAAATTTAAAGGCGAGTTGGGAGGATAGCCTAAGTTACTTATCAAATTGCAAACCAAGCGGATCATTTGCTTTGGTTTCTATCAGTGGCCTTGCGTTTAAATTGGCTACGGAATGTGTTAACTATCATTTGAGCATTGTTAGTATTTCACTTTGCGGAGAGCCAACAAAAGGTATATCAAAAAGGCCAATAAAAGGTACTGGTTCCAGGATTAAGAGCAAAACAGTGAATAATAAATCGGCTTTCATCTCAAATAATTCAAGGCACGATTGCCGAAGTCACAGAACATTCTGCCGCAGCCCGTGACATAGAGGATAGCCTTCAAGTCTTCTGAGCCAACGGACATGAGATCGAATCACGGTCACGGCAAATATACTTAGTGCATTTTTGGCATGTTGTTAGTTTTAGCATTTGTATGATGCTCTTCATATCCTGGAAAGATGCGGCTTGTGATATAGCTCAGTTGGCAAGTCTGTTGCCTCCTGAGCAGATGTCCGCGAGTTCGAGCCCAAGAGTAAACATCGAACACAGTTGTACCGGATAAGTTTTTCAATAACGATCCGCCAACTGGAACGTTGATAAAGTCGCGAATGCTATAATGATGGTAAAACGACTATAATCGAAACAAAAAAATATCCTGGAAAGATGTAGTCAAATCAAAGGAATCTCTTCGAGGAAGCATTTACAGTTTCATTGAGCTACTGTATGTGTTTGTGTTCGTTTTAAATTTCACTGAATTTTGATAAAAATTTCATCACAGAATCTGTATGACAGATCACAAAATTTTGAAAATTTTCACATAATCCACAGGTTTTCGTTATTTTGTAGGTATTTTAGAAGTTATTCAAAATTTGTATTAATCACACTAATACTTGAAAATTAATTTTTTCAAGTATGATGTAATGAAGATCCTATTTGTTTATGGTGGTCATTTTCAATAAAATTAATGCAAATATCGTCGCAGAAAATCGTCACAAATTTTTTGGATGAGATCACAGAAAAGCAGAATATATTTTGTCAAAAACACATTTTTTTTTCGGAAACCTTGTTTCAAAGGTCTATCGAGCAAACGTATTTTCGCTGAACACTAATAAATTGATCAAGTAAATGCTCCAAAGCATAATCGATGGTGCACGTAAAAGGAAAGCTGGATTTTTGATGAAAAAAATCCTGATTCTGATCGGGTACATTAAAAATATTTCTCAACTGATGATTGCTAAAATAGACAAATGCAACGGTTGTTTGGAAAGCAGAATCCACAGATAGTTGCTCTTATAAACATTTGAAACATATTTGTTCGGTATTCACCTTTCTTGCTAAACAGATATAAAAAGCCATTCATCGCCAAGGAGGTTTTTAGACTTTGTTATGTTGTTGCAAAGAATCATCGTTTCCTGAAGTATTTATAGGCGGATATTGAACTTGTTTTTGCATTTCTGTCAACATTCTGAACTTGAATCCACTATACTTGAAGCTCAGAAGAACATCAATGCCCGTTTGAATCAGCCTTAAAATAATGTAGAAGAGGTTGACTTTAAATACCTAATCAGTCGTGCTATTTTTCGCCTTCAAATGTCACCTTTTGCCCGATACAACCATCAGAAAACAGTTAGAACCAGACAACCATATTGTTAGCAGACGCGATTTCAAAACGATGTGTTGTAACATTATACATAGATACATTTCATTGTTATCTGGGAGAGTTATAAGGGTTTCTAATCAAACTTTTTTAATTTACTGCGATAAATTCTAAAACGTTCGTAAGTTTGAAAATTCACTAAAAATCGCTCTGATCTAAATACAATCGAAATGGGACTTACCATGCTTTGACGCGGATAAGCACCTCCCCGGCGGCCGGCGTCGGTTCCGGCTTCTTCAGGATCTTGATATTTTTGAACCCACCGAACCCGGTCAGTGTGACGGCTCGCATCTCCTTGGCCGGGGGCAGTTCCGGTTCGGCTGGGGCCGCCGCCCCCTTTTCCGACGACTTGGTGGACGATTTGTCGTCGGTCGACGATTTGGCCTCCCCATTGGTGGCCGGCTGCTCCTCGTGATGGCCATTGGTGGTGGCGGCCGGAGCTTCATTGGTCGTCGGAGATGGGGTCTTGACCTCGGCAACGACGGGCGCTTCGGTTGTTTCGGTCATTTTGTTGAATGTGTTTTTTTTACTTGCTGTTTGCTCTGCTCCAAAAGACGTATTTAGCTGTCGCAACGAATCCACTCGCGTGGGCGTATTATCGGTTCAAGGATTTTCTGAGCCTCTGTGTCTTGTCCGAAGAAGAATTGGGTCCACTCGCACGCGTCCCGGAATGTAACTTATTGCTGGAAGCAGACACCGAGAGAGAAAAGAGAGCGAAAGAAAGAAAATTAATTGAGGATTATTAATCAGCATCAAACGGAAGTCTGGCTGGAGGCACGAAGCTAAGAAAAAAAGAAGACGACAAGACGAGAATTTTCCCCACTGGCTTCTTTGTATATTGACTGAGAAAAACGTGGCCATCGAATGTGGTGTAAATATTTATAAACATGACTTGACGGCCAAGAACGGGATCATCCAATGGATGTTTGGTAAATGAGCAACACTTACGCATTGTTTAGTTCGGATAATTATTGTTCGTGTTCGAACATCGCCGCGGATCAAAAATAACTGTGCCGAGCAATATTTCACCAATCAGTAAAAAATGTGCATTTTGTAGCCGTAGGCGGAGGGGCAGGTTTCTATGAGATTTACTTCTGTAAATTGGGAACTAAAGTTCTAATTCTGATTTCATTCTTAAATGATTTAAAATTGATTCAAATCGGAACATATATAGAAAAAAAAATGGTACAGATTGAACAAAAGCTTATGTGCAACAAAATGGCATACTATCTACATTGCACAAAACCAAAAAATTGAGTGATTAAAGATTGTTAATTGAAAAAAAAATCTCCAACACAAAAAGTGTTAGAATTTTGATTTTCTTGATTTCATTTGATTGCCCCTGAGGTAAGGTTGCCAGTTTTTTTTTTCAACACGTACCCGGGCCGGAAAAATCCAGGCTAGCATAATGCGGGCATAATCTAGGCAAATTTTGGTCAAAATCCAGGAATTACTCAAATCATGAAAACAAAACTTGAGCTTTTTTTTTTTCATAAGATTTTTTGAAATCGTATTTTAGACTTTCTAAAAACTTCTCATGTTTTTTTTATAAAACTTGGTAAAAAAAAATCGTTTTGAAGGCATAAATAAAAAAATTTAGAACACAATTTGTTTTTTTTTGTTTGTTTGTTTTGACAAATAAAGTGAATAAATCCGGGCAAAATTTGGGCTTTTTTCAATAAAATATGGGCAACCGGGCCGGGCCGGACTTTTGTAAAATATTGTATTAAATATCTGTGCGAACCCGGATAAAAACGGGCAATCTGGTAACCTTACCCTAAGGTGATTTTTGAGGGTCAAAATCGAAACTTAGAGTGCTTCAAGGCACCCTTCAATCAAGTCCGATGAAGCTGAAATTCGGCACGGGTCAGTTTTTTGGGCGTATCAACAAAATGTATCTGGTTGGTTTTTTGAATTCAACATGACCATTTTGGTTGCCAGCAAAACGCATTAAATCTTTAAAAGTAGAAGATATTCACTCCTCAAGAGATTCTAACATTCTCTCTAAAATAGATGGAATTGCATAAAATGGGATTAGCTGGTCCATAAATATGTGCAGAACGCGCACATCAGCTGCTTCCGATGGCTCATCAACGTCGTTTAGCAGGGTAAACAACATAAGTAGTCATGTACAATAAACAGTTCAAGAAAGAAAAAAAAACCCTTTCTCTTAAAACCATCTTAGAGCCAAGAGGAGGTTGGACGCTCGGTCTTATTAAGCAGCAGCAGACACTTGAAGCCAAAGATGAAAACCGAGCGTCACAAAAATGCACTCTTCAACTTGCGGCTTCCTTACTAAGTATTCAACAGGCAAAGGAAGCCAAACAAGAGTGCATCAAGGCAGTGCAGAAACGTCGTCGTTGAAACAGGCGCGTTCGAGTTCGAAATGATGTTCTGGCCTGATGCTGCTGCTTGATCATAAAGAAGGGCCACACGCTTGTTAAGCCAACAAATACATCGAAAGTGTTCCGAGTAACGAGATTTATATGCTCGATTACACATAATTTGCTTCCTTCTTGGATTTAATAAATTTCACTTTAACTTGTGGACTCTTCTCAATTTTTCGTACACACTTTTCAGCGGCGCATCTTACTCCAAGAGGCATGCAAGTGCGTCCTATTTGCCGGGGACAGAGGACAGACCCCGGAGTATGCGAGTGTGTTTCCCTAATTGCATTCGTCTGAATGGAATTTTCAAACAACCGAACGCCACAGTTCAGCGATTCAACAACTTTGGAAGAAAATTGATCAAAAAGACGACGACGCTCTTCACCTTTAACTTCACAAATTGGATGAACGAAAAAAAAACTAAAAAGCCACACCGAAAGCTGTTAGCAATAATTTGTTCCGATCAATTCATTTTGGAGATCGAATCAAAGTCGCTGAATCGAATCACGACGAACGATTATTTTCAAACTATCTACTATTATTAGACTTTATTGGAGGGTGATTAGCGGCGTTGAAGCCGCGATGTGGTCATAACACCACATCAGCGGCGAAATGGGTCTATTATCACCTTGCGCCAATCACGGAAGCTGCTGGAATAAGAGATAGATGACAATCATTTCACTTTTCGAATTATAAAAACTAAGCTTTTCATAAGATGATCACAGATAAAACTGATGAGATTTTATCAATTGATGACCCTTGAAAAGCGCGAAAATCTGCCATCAAGGTACAAAAATATTTTCCTTGATGTTAACATGATTTATATACCTTTTTATTCATCCAGACATGTAGATTGCCATTTATAGAAACAATCACTCCACTTTCGTTCTCCATTCCTCTCTCCAGGCGAGATCTGAATCGGGAGCATACCTTCGCAATATAAGCCACAGACATTAGACTGAGTCGATTTGGGGTCATTTTTGAATATCTCAAACCCTGGGGTCTTAAAAGCTTCGGTTTTGTTCAAAACTCATCCATGATTTTTTTGCAGAATTTTCAAGTAACGTTTACATGAGTAAATTTGAACTTTTAGGTTTGTATGGGAAAATTGAATACTTTGTACTTTGTTGAAGACCGTAAATTTGTATCTTAAAAGGCAAAAAAAATTATTAGCTGTTTAACAGAGATATGTCTTTTGGCATTGATAAACAATTAATTCAATTGACATCACTGCTAGTGCTTCGCAAAGCATTGCAAGAAAAGTAGTCATGCAATAACTCGCTAGGCACCCAGCAGTGATGTCAATTACATAAAAATTCTGCAACTAATCATGGATAAGTTTTGAACCAAAATGAAACTTTTTAGACCCCAGGGTTTGAGAAATTCAAAAATGACCCCAAATCAACTCGGTCAACTCAGACATTGAAGCCCAGACCTCAGAGATGCGAGCCTTCAGAGAATCCACGCTTGGGTTAGAGGATCCACAGGCCTTCGCTAGAACGCCCATATCAAAGTGTCGGTGGGTTTCATATCCGGACTGCTCGGATGCTATTCTCTTCTTATTCTCTTCTAGCCAGATTTGGGACCGTTTCAGGGTATGGCATGGGCTCTGTCTTATTGGAAAACAAATTTTTCGTGTTCAACGAAACAACCAAATTCCGAATCCCCGGAAGCATTTCTGATTCTTCAAAATCTCCAAGTAGATTTTAGTATCAACTTATAATCAAGAAGTTTGTTTTCTTGGTTTTGTTGAGTAATTTTTAGTTTTTAACCACAAGTCTGCCTGGATACTGCCCAGATTTTTTGTCGACATTTTTTAAATCTAATGCCCGGATTTTGCCAGGTTTTTAGATAAAATAGCCCGGATTTGTCCGGCCTAGATACGTGCTGAAAAAAATCTGGCAACCTTAGTCAGACTGAAGCTAGCGGACAGAAACTGGATTTCTCTATAAAACTTTCGCATCATGGATCCGCGGCCTGAGGGCTCTCCATGTACATTAAAGAAAAAAAAAATAGTAGACATATAAAGGGTGTCCACGATGAAATTGCCACCCTATGAAATTGCTCTAACTTGTTAACCGTTGGGTAGACTTTAATGACAATTTGTGGGGATTTAGTTCATAGTGCATTGTTTACACCCCACAGGTTTAAAAGTCCTGTGACCAAAATTCGCGGAAATGGAGTCGAGAGAACAGCTCGTGCGTGATAAAATCTTGCGCATTTATCAAGAGAACAAGGATCTCTCGCATCGTTCCATCGCTAAAACCGGAACACCTCCGTTCGGGATGTGGCTAAGAAGCACCTAGGCCGAAGTTTTGTCGAGAAGGTCAAAATTAAGACTGGGCTTCGAACGTTCAAGGTACAAAAGGCCCCGAATCGCGACGAGAAGCAGAACAAGTGCGTCAAAACCCGTGCCAGGAAGTTGTACCTCATCATGCTGACGAAAGTTGAATGCTGCATTATGGACGACGAAACATACGTGAAAGCCGACTTCACGGTTTTTCACGACCAAGGATAAATTCAGCATTCCGGAGCATGTCCACACTCAGAAGATGTCCAAATTTGCGAACAAATTCCTGGTTTGACAAGCCATCTGCACGTGCGGGAAGCGAAGTGCATCTTTCGTGACCCAGGACACGATGCACATGAAAGAGTGCCTCCAGAAGCGACTACTTCCTCTCCTGAAGGCCCACAACGTCCCAACAATCTTCTGGCCGGATTTGGCGTCATGCCTCTATTCCAAGGACGTGTTAAAGTGGTATGCGGACAGTAAGGTCAAATTCGTGCCGAAAATGTTCAACCCTCCCAACATTCCGGAGCTCCGCCCCATTGAGAAGTACTGGGCGATTATGAAGCAGCACCTTCTTAAACGACCTAAGGTAGTGAAGACAGTCGAGAAACTGAATAATGTATGGGTTTATGTGCAACCTTTACCTTGACCTGGCTGACGATATTGTTTTGCTCGCCCAAACACAACCGGGTATGCAGAGCAAACTCGACGACCTCACCGAAAGTTCCAAGGCAGCAGGTCTCAAAGTCAATGTCGGATAGACCAAGTCGATGGAGATCAACACAGCAAATCCCTCCAGTTTCATGGTAGCTGGGCAACAAGTTGAGAAAGTGGAGTGCTTCCAGCTGCGGAAAGATGAAAACGAGATTTGCAGAGAGGGGCTAGATTGGAATCCAGAGGGACATCGAAGAAGAGGCAGACCTAGAAACTCGTGGCGGCGAAACCTAGCCGCTGAAATCCGAACTGTCGACGAGAACCTTGACTGGGACCAGGTGAAGACGCTGGCTCCGGATCGTCAACAGTGGAGGTCTTTTACCACCGGAGGATCAGCGCGGGATCATTAAGTAAGTAAGTTACGTGCAAAAACGTTTGATTCACAGGTTGTGCAGAATCTTATGGCCGGGGTTAAGGCCAAGGTGTGTGCATTCGCGTATAGACTGTAGCTAATTTAAAAGTTATTTTTCAATCCCTGAAAATTTGATGGCAATCGGATGAAAACTCGAATTTTGAAAATCAGTTTTGTGTGTGGCAATTTCATGGTGGACAGTCTTTAAAAATCGTAGACAATGGAAAATTAAAGCTTTAAAACAAGATTTAGAGAACAACGTTGATTCTAATGTTCGTAGGTACTTCGAATCAACTTAATGAATCAAATTTAGCTCCACAAAGATTTATCCATATCAGCTGCTGTAGAATGCGGCACATGTATCGAATAAGGAATTTTAAGGTGACAGTTATACAGTCATTCCAATAAGCTTCAGCTTTGCTAGTCACATCATTGTGGTCTCCATTAGCAGCAGCAGCAGCAGCAACAACAACAGGAAATGATCGTATATTTAAAAACTGTCAGGCTCACTGAATCACCCGTAAATTGCTACAATGCATCATCGGAAGTGTGACTGCAAATAACGCACTTGCACTCTGTTTGCTTCTGTTGTTGTTGTTGTCCGCTCTGAAATAAACAAAACTTCATCACGCCGCTTCTCGCGTTTGTGGACAATGCGAAAAGTGTTTGTAGAAAACGCGGTAGCACACCCTCAATTTCCGATCGGCTGCTACGAGAACAGAGGTTAACTTGAAAGAGTGAGTAAAGTAACTATATGAGCCACCCTGGCACACTCTCTATTGAGGTAAAATTTATGCTCCCACATGTCACTGTTAGTTGTTGTGTGGCTCCATAAATACCGCACACATAGCAAAAATATCGTGAAACATCCTGCTTGCTACCAAACCAACTTCTGCCGGTGGCAAAGTTTAAATCAGCTTCCCGGCAATTTTCATCGACTCTTGTAGCGATCCTACAGCTCACGTCGTCGTTCGGTTGATGGCTACAATTGTTCCGGAGACGGCTTCCGAAGACGGAGAGCAAAGTAACTGCAATATAATTAAAACGACGAAATTTACGACGTCTTTCACTTTCGCAGTTATTGCGGTACCTACCCGCGGAGAGGATTTGATCAGTTTACCCCAATGTCACTGTTAAGATGTTTTAATGATACCGAAGTTGAAGGGAGGAAAATTTTATGTTAGTAATCCTAAACCTCTGAAAACGTGACCCAAACAACCAGAAGTCGTATTTTATTTGACAGATTATATCGTATAGAATGTTATTTAAACTCATTTTCGTATATCTGCACCTACAATGTGCGGCCCATGCATATTCTTTATCGTATTTAAATGCATTGCATGATTTTATTACGACAAGAAGAGAGTCTCGTATTTATGTACATATGAACTCGACCTTTGTGTACGACAATTCGCAAAAAAAAACCTGTGAAACGATCGAAATACGATTATCAGCCGTGATTGACTTCAATAAAATCGTTTATGATAATGAGACATCGATGATTGAAATCGTATTTAAGGAGGCTTCAAAATGTTGGTCTATTTTTAGATCATCGATGACGTGTTCTACGATTTAAAAGATTTTAGTTATCGAAATATACGATTTGCTTTTGGTTCAATGCCTTTGAAGCAAATCCCCTTGAATTTATATATCCCAGATAGCGTCGAGGAACCATCATGAGCTGCAGATCGTATCGTCAGGGGATCAAGTCCAGGTACTACAATAACTTTATGAACGTTGAAAAAATTCAGCAATCAGGCAAATAATAAATTGTACGGTATAAACATGAATTTGACAGCAATAACGCATTTCTTTGAAATAATCTAATTTTTATTCAACTGACGGAAAATGAGAGCCCTGCACTCAAGTCGCAGAAGACGACCAAATAAGTCGTCAAACTTACAATATTGTTACGAAAAATGACGTATATAAAGTTATTCCTAATCGCATATTAAGCGAAGACCTACAAGATTACAACCTCAATCATCTATGTATATGATGAAGTAAATTGTCATAGTATATTCCAAAAAGAGTCAGGGTAGTCGTAAATGATTCGCATGACAAATCGTGCAAATCGTAATTCAATACAATCCAAATCAAGAATATGTGTGCTAATGTACCTATATGGCATAAAAATTATACGTATATACTGGTTTTGCAAATTCTAAATACCCATAAAATGGTTGTCTGGGGACGGTTATGAACTGAGCTACCAATGCGGCCAAGTTAAAATAGGTGTAACCAAATTATTTTTAACACGGTCATGTTTTCAAATTTCAATTTTTGTTGAACTACATCCCGTGGGTTCGTCCCACAAGCGAAAACTTGCAGTGCAAATGAACAAAAAGATGGACATATATTTTTTTTTGTTCGTTCGCACTGCAAGTTTCCGTTGGTCTACGCCACTGAAATTGCCGTTTTGTCAAATTCTTTGGACTACTATATTTTTTAAAACAATTTTCCGACCATTAACCTAATTTTTCTACGTCAAACCGAATTGGAAAGTGCATTATTATATCAGAGTATCGTTAAATTTTGAACTGCGTAAGTAAATAACAGATCACACAGACAGCCATTTTTCTTTCCTGTTTTTAACTTCACTACTTTTTAAATCACAATGAATATCTTGGGAAGCTACTTTTGAAACTTCGTAAAATCATTAAATTTTACTAAAATAAAGCGATTTAAATATCTGCAATCCATGATTAAATATTTGAAGTTTGAGAACGTAGACGAAACGCACTACCAAAAAAACCCAACCGTACTCTTTCAAGGCCAACTGAGAATCGCCCTAAATACAACGCGTGGACTTATAAAATAAAAACCTTCCACAAACCGTTCTTCGTTCGAAATTAAAGTAATACAGAAGAAATATAAGAAAATTTGAATCGTTACAAACAGTCGATTAGTTGGTAATTTTCTTCTTTTCTAATTTATTACGAAGAGATTAATCACCGTAATTTATGTTTGTTACTTTTAATGTATCGGCCTTATCGATGAAAGTGATGTCCTTTTCAATAGGGACATCTATAGACACTATAATTTCATATAGTGTAACGGACTTATTTTGGACCAGGGGACCTATTTTGGACCACCTTGTCTAGCTCTGTTATAAAGCAACTACTAATGAAAAAATTAGTGCGTTACATTAAGTCCCCGAGCTTCAACAATATTGGCTAAAAAATTTCATGATTGTTTGTTTTATAAGAGAGCTAGACAAGGTGGTCTAAAATTGGTCCGCTAGTCCAAAATAAGTCCGTTGTCCGTTGAGATTTTGTGAATTTTGTAGCATTGTAGTTTCTTTTTGTTTTGTTTTTAAAATTATGCTTATTTAATTTATTAAATATTAGCTTCGTAATATTACTATCAAATAGTGGATCTTTTCAAAGGAAATCCTATTCCATTGAGATTAAACCGGAATTTAATTTATTAGAACCGTAATCTGGGGTAAGATTGATCAGCTGGGTGACATTGATCAGTTTGACATATTCCAAATAAACCTGTTCCAGTGAAATTCATACTAAATATGGCCAGTGTATCTTGATGATGAGGTCCTTAGACCCTCAAAACCTGCAGTGCGTTGTTAAAATTAAACAATGAGTTGAATCAAAAATAAAATGATCTGCACATCACCTTTTCAGTTTTTTGCAAGTTGCGGAAAAAGCGCTCCGTTCAAGTAAAAAGAAAGTTTTCAGAAGGTGTGCTCTTTTTTTCCCAAAAATTTTGGTTGTTTTCTCAATAAATACGGGGGCCTTTTTTCTATAAAACTTTTAATATTTATAATATAATTTTTTCTCTCAATTATATTATAAGCACATGCTGCACTTCGGAAAAGTGCAGTTTTTTTCAAAAGTTTTTGTTAAATATTTACGTGAAAAACGCCTACGAATGTCTCGCAAATACGTTACTTGACCAGGTACAAGATCCTACTCGAACTATCCGGAGGAAACCTTCGAATTAGCTTTAAAGACAGTCGAGGTAAATGGAATGTCAATCCGGCCCAGCAAACATGAACTCGTATCAGATATGATAACTTAAGTCGTTTACAATGGTGTTTCGAATCGCAATTCCAACTGTATTGTGAAAACATCGTATGAAATGTCGTCTGAAGTCAGTTTACATCGGTATGATAGAGGAGCTTTTTGTTTTTATTTTGCTGTCTTGAGAAAAGTAGCATCTCTTATTACCAGAGGGCTCAAATGAGCCTTTTGGCGTGGGGCAGTTTTGTGGGCCGCAATAATAAAAAAAAGTCCCTGGTAGGTACTACAATATTAAATATGAGAAAAGCAAATATAAAACTCAAAAAATTTATTTATGCAACTAGCTGCATTAAGTGAATTTTTTTCAGCACGAGTCGGTTATTTATCCAACGAGATTTCCCGAGTTGTTAAATAACGTCGAGTGCTAGTTATGCACCAAGTTGCATACACATATTTATAAAAAATCGATCAATTCCCATAAAAATTCACTTATTATTTCACAGGAAGCATATATTAACAAATAACCACAAAAGTGTATTTTGCAGATTTAAAAAAATCAAGTTTAAATAAAATGAGAGTCCAAAATAATCTAAAGTTCCTCACTAATTTTTTTAGAAGATATACATGTTTTGAACTTTTTAGAATCTGAGAATTTCGTAATGGAAAAAATTTTTTGTGTGCAACCTCTAAACATATTTTCTCTTGTTCTTCACACCCAAAGCCGTCATTTGAAGGTTAAGCCACAAGGCTAAAAAAAATATCGCAGTGTTAGGCCACTTCAATTTACAAATAAGAATTATTTCAATGCGTGATAGTTTTGGTCAGAAACGCGAATTGAATTGAAATTATATTTCAAACGATTTTTTTTGTTTTTGCAAGTTTTCCACGATAAAGGTGATGCTTTAAAACTTTTTTTGTTCTTTATTTTTCTCATTTTTCTCATAGCTATGATCATTTATAATTCGGGCACGTCATTTCGGGTTAGCTACATTCTTAGGGTTCTGCAAAATTTTGGCAACTTTTTGTAGGTTAGAAAAATGACTTCCGAGCCTATTTTTAAGATTTTTAAATTTACATGTTATTGGGATTTTACGACTAGGAAGTTCAATGGAGCGCAATCTGTGCCACCAGTTTTGACGCAATGTGTCACATGTGTTCTGATCTGATTGACGAAGAAATTTATATAAAACTGAATTAAAGAGGTAAAATTCTTCGAGATGCCGGCTCGTGAAAAGTTTCCAATCAGTTTCGAATTGATTTAACCAGGTGAATTCATGTAAAATATTATGATTTTGCAAAGGTTATGCTTCTGTGGTAAAATAATAGTTCAGAACATGACTTAAAAAAAAGTGTGCAAAGAAAAATGAGAGATTTTATGATAAAGCGAGTATTTTTTGTATTCATCGATAATTTTTTTTTAATTTTTTTTTCATTTAATATCATATTAATACCTACATTTCCTGCGTAGAAAGTTTTTCGATCAAACGAATAGTTTTTTAAATACACGTGTTTGTAGCACCCCGGATTCTAAATTAGCATAGCCCTAATCGATGTTTTTTTTCAGTTTTGTTAATTTTATCAGAATGCTGATAAAATTTCAATGTAGCATGGTATAATTTTAACTATCGTACGAGATTAGCCTGAAATCAAGAAGCACTTCGTTGCTTTTTTCTTTATTTTTTTTCTCTTTGTATGGCGACCGTCAAAAATCAGTTTCATCGCCGGCTTGAAGGAGCTGCTGAGATATGTTGCGCACTTGATCACTTCGGATGACAATCGAATTTGTAATTCGCGATGGAATCAGTCAAAATTTGGCTAAGGCAGGTTATCTCGTTTAATTCATCCTCCAGATTTGATCCACTTCTATGTACTCTATTAACGACTTTTTTAAAAATTGAGAATGTTAACACAAACATATTCAATGCATCTAAGCTCTTTAAACTCATTTTGTAATCAACGATATTGTGCACATCGACCACCTAAAATGGCAGTACCCCTGAAGCTTTCGTGCGAAGGTGATTTATTTGCGCTGCTCAATTTTTATTATCTATCGCTTTATTGTGCGTATTCCAAACTTTTCCTTTCATTCATCCGACGACTTGTGGTTCACATCTGTTATGTATTAGGTGGTGTATATTTTGGCTGCTGCTGACCATTTCGCCGTTAAAGAGGTACACCTCTTCTCTCGAGTTATGTTATGCCGATTCGCGATTCATGATAAGCCCCCCGTAAACAATATGATGCTGGTGTTGTTATACTCCTGCCTGCTGCTGGCTAGATAGGAACGCGCATTTTTCATCTCCTTCCTTCGGATTTCCTTCAGCGCCCGCTAGTCGGATAGCATGAAATTGTTCACTGCTTTTTTTATGTACTGTTGTTGTTTACTATTTGTGCCACAAATTACAACACCGCATTTTGAACGCCTCACCTGGTGTTTGTGGCTACTGATCATTAGTGAAATGGGAACTTGGTTTGCGCAATCGTAAATAAAACAGAATCCAGCATACCTTAGCTCATTGAAAAAAAAAAGCTCAATGCAATTAAAACTTGAAATTTGTCCTGATAGAAATTAGAAACTCAAATTTGGTACTTGTCAGGTACGGTTTTGATTTTTTTTATTTTAAACTAAATTTTTTTAAATAGGTAAACAAATCATACCTATTTTGCCAAAAAAGGTGGTCTTGACCTCCAACACGGTACACAAAGGAATCTTTAGATTACGTTTGTTAACAAAAAAAAAGAAAATTTCTCAAATGAGCTATTGAAACCATCTAGTAAAAAGTGCTAATCTACAGGCTGTATCATAAATTCTCTGGCGATAACCTTCCATGGCAGCAGCCGCCCAGAGAGAGTCACTGAACCCTCGTGCTAGAACAACTCTGGGCGTGACCGCCGTTGATCAGCCCAAACTTGATCCAATAAATCACACCGTAGCCAAATTGACCTTCATTCCGAACCGGGGGTACGTAATTTGGGAACCCAAACGCGTTCCTAGAATATTGGTCTCAAGAAAGTCAAAAGCCACAAGAAAAGGTATAGGTCGGTATAGCCAGGTCAAAGACTGTCCCAACACCGGCCGCCTTAAGCGACTAATGTTAGGCATGGCTAATAGCCACTTCCAAGAACCATCTCCTTCTCGCCATCGCATCAGCAGCAACAAGCGCCCTCTCCGTCAGGTTTTGACCCCAAAGTCTAGACCGATTATAGCAGCAACGAAAAAGCCGGTGGGTGACGATTATGGCTTGGCTAGGCAAGGTAGACAGGGGCCTGTAGCACAATTTTTACTTTCTACTCCATTCGGATCGGACCAGGTCCTGACGTCTATTTTCAGGGCGGCGGCATGGAATTGTGGCTTTTCGGGGGCCCTTTCGAAACGGAACCACATCGCCAGCATAACATCTTTCGTGCCTAACCTTCATGGTATATTTTTGTTTCGCACCGGACCTCTGCTGACAATTAAACGAAGAAATGGTGAGGAGGATCGATTGGAAGAGACAATTAAATCGATACAGATCGGCACTGCGTGTTGTCTGGCAGTTGTCCGATGCCACCCCTTGTCAAACCATATCATCGTATGTCTTGTAGAAATTGGTGATGAATCAGCCACCGAAACCATAATCGACAAAAACATTTGGTGAAAAGTGGGCTTCGTTGGACATGCGAATTTATGACAGGAATATAACTTACTAGCTGATTTATAATTTGTTTGAGTTCGCAGTAAAGCTTGTTTCATTTAGAATTGGAACAAAATTTGCTCATATTGTAGCGCTCCTGGTGGACGGATTTGGAAGTTATTGGCATCCACGTGTAGGGAATTGCGTCAGCTTCACGTATGTATTTTTGACATTCGGCAAATCGACTAAACTTTGTAAACAATCAACATGGAAATCGAAAGAAGGTAAAAAATTCTGCACAGTTTTGTGTAAATCCATTGTGGTATGTATCTAGGCTAGCTAAACAGCTGAAAGTGCCCGTCTGGCGCGTTATCAAACGATATAAGCAAACATTGACGACGATTTGGAAGCCTCAAGCCAATCGTCGAAGTGGAACTGTCGAGCGGAAACTGCGTTGTATGATTTTGATGACGATTAAGAGGACCGCGATTTGGTCACACAAGTGGTGCTGCCCATAGTACCGTGAGGAGAATTCGATTCCGGGAAAGAATCAAGTTGTATCGAGCTAGCAAACAGCCAAATCGGACCATAAAACAGAATTGTGTGGCCAAAATCGGGAGTCTTCTGATGGACGATAAAACCTATGTCAAGGCTGACTTCGGGCAAATTCCAGGTCAATAATGTTACCTCGCAACGGCTCGGAGGAATGTTTATGATTTGGCAGGGCATTTGCAGCTAAAGCAAAAAAACGAAAATTTTCGTTACAAATAGGACAATGGCGTTGGAACTATACCAAAAAGAGTGCCTCCAAAATGAATTTCGCTGTTCATTTGATCTCATGACCATGCCGTGATGTTTTGGCTATGTTTGGCAAGCTGTCATTACATCAAAAACGTTCGAAAATGGCATGCAGAGAAAGGGGCTCAGTTTGTTCCGAAAAACCCCAACCCATCCAACTGCCCCCTCTTCTGCCTTATTGAGAAATACTGGGCAATCATGAAGAGGAGACTCAAGGCTAAGGAAATGGTTGTCAAAGATGAAGACTTGGTGGAATAAACTTAATAAATTAAGCTTTACAAAACGTTTTTAGTTTTTTGGGTTTGTTTTATTATCCAACGATTTGCGCTGGAGGTCATTAGATTTTCCAAAAAAATGAAAATTTTGTCCGTTTTTACGGCTTAAAGACATTTTACAGATTGCTAAAAGTTTTATATTTCTAAGCTGTATAACTCTGTTATTTTTTAACCCATTCGAGACGGAGGCCTTTTCACTACATTCGAACTCATAGAACTTTACTCTTAGATAACTTTTATGTCGTTTGAATTTCATCAAAATCATTTCTCAATACATTTTGCCTAACATTTTCGGATTCCATTGGTATAAAAATATTATTTTTCCGAGCAATAGTAAACTCACAATGAATGATTGTGCTGACAAAGGCACAAAAATTCCATTGCACACATGGTGTGCAATCGGTCTCGAACGTGTTAACAGAAATCATTAAATGGCACATAATAACACGTTGAAAATTTTCAGATTTTGGAATAAAATATTTTTAAAAAAAATTCAACATAATTTTTTTTTAAACAAGCTTTAAATGATGTCTAAAAGTACCATAAATAAGCTTTAAATGGTGTCTAAAAGTACCGTCTCATCACCGAACATTTTGCAAAAAATACCATTGTATAGTCCAATTTATGATGCAACTTTCATCTGAAGACACCAAAGCGGGCCAACATCTCAGTTATGGCTATTTTAACCTTAATTCCTTTCAATTTATTACATATTGCAGAAAGGCATGTTCTGACTTGATAATTTTAAACCAAATGGCATTTATGTTATGTGAGTTTTTTGAGGAATCGAATAAAGGCTGTTAGAGCCACCGCGCACATCGGAAAGTAAAGTAATGATCGTGTTTACCCAGAATTCATTTTTGAAATATTTAAGTCATAACAGTCTTCATTCAGTTTCTCGAATAAAAAAACACTCAAGATAAGTCTCATTTTATTTTAAATTTGAAGTCCGAACATTCATTTTTTCTGAAATATTTGAAAACTGTAGGGGATGGATTTGATTTAAAATTTTCAGGTCTTAACATGATTTTTTTCGAATTAATTGAAAAATGTAGGGGAATTTAGGGTAAAACAGCCATAGCTTCATATTAGGATGCGTGCGGTGGCTCAAACAGCCTTCATTCCATTGCTCGAAAAAAAAACACAAGATAAGTCTCATTTGATTAAAAAAATTCAAGTCCGGACATGCTTTTTCTGAGCCGATGGATTTTAAGCTTAAGTGTTTTCTATGATTCCTTTTCATTCGATTTGATTCAATCCTCATGTTATCGACAATCCTCATGTTTTCCTCGTAACAAAAAATCTTGAATATAGGAAATATTGCAGTAAGATGCTTCTAAACAAGTTACGAAACATTTCACAGGGATGTTTCACCGTTGAAATTGTGTGCAGTTTAAAATTTTTAAAGCATATATTTATGCATTTCCGCATTAATCTCTTAGATTTATACAAATTATTATTTCAGAAACTGAACGTGTTGTTTTTTTTTAGTATTTTCTTGGACATAAAATTTATTTCCTAGGTAATATTTTTACTATTTAGCGTGAAAATTATGTTTGATTCAGGAGACCAAAGAACCTTCATGAACATTTTTCAATTTATCGCTGTCAGAATTACATTTCAGGATATTATCTATGTCATGTTAATAGGAAACTTACACAGTTTTCTAAGAATGAAAATATATTCAAAAATATTATAATTATTAAATTAATAGCGGTTTTGAAATTTATTTCGAAATATAAAGGATGCACAATATCTGGATATTTTTTAACACGTGTTTTTAAAATCGAATAGTTTGTATTTTTATTTATATCAAATTTAATTCTTACATACATAACTATTTGTATGGTTCGGCATATTTCTCATCATCTAATAAATGTGAAATTCAACTAAATAAGTTTTTTTCCATTTTCCTTCACATTGTTGTTGTTTTGAAAATCAATGATGTGTTAGAGATTATAGTGAGAGAAACAGCTAGCTTGTAGGAAATTTGAATGGTTGCTTTTCTAATTATTTGAGTGTTCATATTTTTTTAAATATTCAAGATGACTCCTGATTCAAACCTCTCCTTTACTAACACAACCCTTCCTGAGATACTTGAATACAGATTCGCAGACGTACAGACGGTTTCTATAGCTGGTAATACTGACTAATCATTGTTTCAGAGTTTTTGCAAAACAAGGTTTTGAAGTAAACTGAGATAACCGGTTTATGGTTGATCCTAAAAAATATCTTGCTAAAAATCTTTCCTTCATCCCTCATCGACTGCTAGGACGTGGCCGGCGTCGTTATTGATCTTTTTTTTTAAAGATAGAGCATGAGTTTTGTGCATTGAGAATGAATTGCTAATCCCAGCTGCATTCTTTTGGCCCTTTCACAAAATTGATGGCATCGATCAATCACGGAGCAGCCAACCATTGGTGATGTGGAACTCGTTCTGCTTAGCCACTCCAGCGATCATGGAGCTCGAAATGTATTCAATATGTTTTTTTGTTTCAAATAATCGAAAAATTATAATATCAGCAAAACTATGTTAGAGGAGCCTTTCGGGTTCAATGATTTAAGGTTGATATGAGTAGTCAAACAAGCTAAGCTAAACTAAATGTAGGCTGATCATTGCAATCGAATGATGTACCACGTGCTTTGAACAGTTGAACGTGGAACGTTGGGCGCAAATACTTCTCAAACTCATTTTTTTTGGAATATTTTTTAAATTTTTATAGCCATTTTGAATTTTCCCGGTTGTGTGCTTAAGTTCTCGATTTTTCCCCTGTTTCTCGGTAAAGCAATGATGTTCCAAAGTTTATCCCGATATTTGTTAATTTGTTTATTTATTTAATCTGAATAGGGTTTATTTATTTAATGTGATGGGAAAAGCATTAGGCATAAAACCATAAGACCATAAACCGTTCGATGAAAACCAAGCCGAAGAAATTCTTGCGTTCTCAGTGATCTAGGCACCACGTTAAATCAATTCTTGTAAGGATAATTACAAGTCAGAGGATTCTTTTTCCGTGTAAAGCTAATCACGTTACATTTCGCCACACTGACCGTTAAGCAATTCAAATTACACCACTCTAGAAATTTGTTCAACATTTGCTGCAATTCCAAGCAGTCGCTGTAGCTTTCAATTTTCCGTTAAATTTTCAGGTCATCAGCATACAACTTTCTACACCTCGACGCAAGTGCGTATGTTACGTCGTTTTAATAACTGCAGAATAGAAGCGGTCCGATGTTGTTTCCTTGTCGTACTCCTGAGTTATTCTGGAACACATGGGACTCAGCATTTCCGAGACGGACAGTGAGAGAACGATTCGTCGAGAACGATTCGACCAGAGAATGAGTCCTTCTCCGAGTCCGAGATGTCGTAGTTTTGCGAGGAGCAAACGATGGTCAATACGATCAAAGGCAGCCTTAAGATCAGTATGCACAGTGTCAACCTGGCCACCTTTTTCCAAAGTGCGAATGCAGAATGAAGTGAACTCCAATACGTTCGTGTTCGTCGAACGTCCCGGGTTAAATCTGTATTGATCAACAGAAATGTACGACTTAGCGGCATTCAAAGGTCTCTGTGACACCAGGATTTCCAGCACCTTCGAACAGGCACAGAGAGAAGTGATTCCCCTGTAATTCGTTATGTCGTGCTTATTACTTTTCTTGTTAACCGGGAACATTAACGACTTCTTCCAGGCTATTGCCGGTTATTCCATGTCCAGACTTTGCCGGTTATTCCTTTTTAGCTAGCAACCCTATTTATATCCAAACGACAGAAAGGATAATTTGAATGCCGCTTCTGTGGTTTGATCTTACAGTCAATAGCTTTTATTATTATTGTATAATTTTGTAAAACATACACTTGAAATATAAGAAAAATTTGTACAATCAATTGGGGCCCTCCATATTCTGAAGCATTTTTTGAAAGTTGCATAAGAACATTTTGAAGACGCTTATAATTTAGCCCACGTATTAACCTTTACTTTCCTCCCTAACAGCGGATTGAGGGTTCCATCTGAATGTTCCGAAAAATCAACAATCGTTTACTTCAGCGTAACCTATTCCTAGAGTAACCCTTCAATTGCAATTCAACATTGCAATGCAATGCTCAACTAAATCTCGTTGTTGACTTTGTTGCTGTTAAACCTGCAACTAACTAAGTACCCAACTTTCATTTTCAATTTCAATGTCAATAGCGTGCGCCGCGTTGCTTTTCGGTACGGTATATGCGTCACGCTCTACCAGCGCGCCGTCGAGTGTAACGTTACACCTATTTAGCGAGTATTTTTTCTTCATTTCTGTTCCTCTTCATACGCAAAGACTTCCATTAGCCACCGCGCATCTGTACCGATGAGGATGGTACCAACAGATGATGGTTGATGTTTGTTTGGTATATCGGCACATGCATGTACCTTTTAACCGATAGGCCATCAGCCAGTTTGCGCCTAAACTCCTTTCGTGCGGTTTTTCTCCAACCAACAACAGACTCGACGTTTTTATGGCTGAAGAGCGCGGCACTTCGCTGCTGCTGAAAGCGAATCTGAACGAAGTGGGGCTCAACTACACGCATATTTTATGGGTCACCAGTATTAATCTTCCCCGGGTGAAGTGGAAGCCACCGACAAGAGCAAAGGAAATGGGACTGAGGTGGGTTGGGGCTTATTTGTCCATCAGTTCTAGCTTCTTTCTATACCGACGACGCGACGTATAGAACCATCATCGGCTAGTCCAGTCACGTGGTACTGATTTGTGGACTTCACAGGGAAACGATCTATCAACCATCGCGCGTCGCGTCCGTCCGTTCGTCGGCGTTGTGGATTTTTTCGGTTCTTCCGCCTAGTCTGGCGGTGATCGATGGAGGTATCCCATCATTCATCCGTGTAGCAAGTCTGGGCACGAAAAGCTCCACTCGTTGATGATTTGAGGTGAGAATTTGATTGCCGATGCTTCAAAACTTCTAAACTTGATGCGAGCCGAAAATGAAGGAATACAGAAGAATCCGATGGGAATGAATAGGGGGGAAAATCTTCGAACGATTTATCTGCTGAAGACATTCACAAATTGATTGTTGCTTTATTTTAGGGTCCTTCGTTGAATTCCTCCAATTCTTTTTTTGAAAAAAAAACATTTTTTGGCTTACGTAGTGATCGCTTGTTAGCCAAAAGAGTCAAAGTTTCTAGGAATAATTTTCTCGTCTGACTTACCAACGCCAATGGAATATGTCAGATACTCACCTGTAAAGAAATAAAAAAAGGGAAATTGTTAAAATCAATTTCAGATTGTTTGATTGAAAATGATTTAAAGTTTTTTTTTAACATTCCAAACAATAATTGTATGACAAGTTATTTGAAACTCCTGTTCCACCTTCACTTTGGCCCAGGGTTACCAATGTTTATGATTTTTCAGTATTCGCCTGATTTTTATAGGCCTATCCCGTTAATCTGGTAAGCCCTGGTTTTTACTTGTTTTTGGAAACACGCCTTATTCACCATGATTTTTGTATTATTGGCCAAAATGTAATAGATTTTTTTTATCAAAACTTTAATGATTTTAACAAGATATCTAAATGTATAGGGCCGCTTTCCTATTGAATGATTTTTTGTTTATTTTAAAGAGGGAACCCTCTTTAAACCTAAATTATTCTTTACTTTAAACCACAACCGCGACCATCTTTTTGTGGCCCAAGAAGCTTTTTTTGGGAAAAACCATGTTCTAAGAATTGAACGTTTTTTTAGTCTCCATAGATATATCATTTTGATAAATCTGAATCTACACTAACTAAATTCAAAACATAGATCCGAAAATCTCTTTTATTTGATATAAGTCAAGGGGGTAAAAGTGTAAACAAAATAATTTCGAGAAAACACGCTTTTAAATTGTTGTGTTTGGCCATTCTTCATACATTTTTCGAACGTAAAAGTAAGCAAATATTATTTAAAAAATCTGAAAAAATCACCAAATATACATACCATATATACATGGAGAATCGTTTGGCATTATTTACTCAAAATCGATCATTTTTGCACTTATACCCCTTTGGCTCTGAGGGCTTCATATAACTTTACAAAAAAGGTTACCGCCACTGAATAAAAAAAACAATTTCAATTTATTTATAATCAAAATTTTACGGTATTTGGCACATTATCTTTTAATTACACATTTTCCAATCTGTTGTGGTATGAGCCTACTTGGTTGAATGATTCAACTGAATCAAAGCAATCGAAAGATTCCTTTTAATTCAACCACGGTAAATGATAAGTTCATATACCAGTATTTCGATAGCAACTTACTACCTTCTTCAGTGAACGTTTTCGATTGATGAATGTGTATCGTTTCCCTCCCTTATATTGTCCGGGTTAGGTAAGCTACTACTACTAGGTAGCAAAAACCTCCGAATGCTCGGCAATTGTGCCGTTGTCTGTTTTTTGGGTCTACCTACCCTATTCTGGGTGTTTTCTGGTAGTGCTAAATTGTTTTCTACCCGTTTTGACAATGCCCAAAAACGGGTAGAAAACAATTTAGCACTACCAGAAAACACCCAGAATAGGGTAGGTAGACCCAAAAAACAGACAACGGCACAATTGCCGAGCATTCGGAGGTTTTTGCTACCTAGTAGTAGTAGCTTACCTAACCCGGACAATATAAGGGAGGGAAACGATACACATTCATCAATCGAAAACGTTCACTGAAGAAGGTAGTAAGTTGCTATCGAAATACTGGTATATGAACTTATCATTTACCGTGGTTGAATTAAAAGGAATCTTTCGATTGCTTTGATTCATTTTCCAATGTTTTCCGATTGGGTTTTGGTGTCTACATATCATTGGTATGAAGAGCATTCAAGCAGACTCTAGTTTTAATATTAAAGACTTTGTATAGCCTCAGAAAGATAGTAAGATTAAAAACTGTAAAAAAATTTCACCGAATCATATAAACGTCACAATTACAATTATTCTTTTACAACAACTTCAACCATTTGTAACTTGAATTTTATTTCAACAACTTCGTTCATTCATCAAAATTCAAGAACTTTTGTAATTTACAGAATTTACAGTTGGATAGTAGAATTAAGCTAGAACCGGTTTAAATCTCTCAGGTAAACGCCTATTTTTGCAAAATTTTTACTCAAAACAGGTGCAATGATTATAAAACAATCAAAATCGTATTCACCTCATCGAACAACGAGACCAGAAAAACCCTCAGATTATGACACTTTTCTTACCCTATCTCAGGGACGGTTGATTCATGACATTGACATCATTTTCTTAAAATGAAAAGCTCTACAATTTCTCATCTTTAGATTTTTGAATAGAGTTACCAAAGTCACCGAGCAAAAAAAGGACAATTAGCCGGTTAGATCATAGACCCGGATTGCAATTTTGGATATAAAATCAAAGCCTAATTTCCTTTTAATATTTAATTCATTTTTTAAATCGTCCAAAAGTCTGATAATATGCTTATTAAAAATTTTGGTTATGAATTTTATGGTTTAAAAAGTCCTTCAAAAAATTACATTACTCATTTTTCTTAAATCGTATTGAAAAACTTTTGTTTGAAATGAACTCAAATCGATCAGGGACGATTAGGATGCTTGGAGTTTCAGACAGTTGGTTATTTGAAAATTTGTTAAAACAAAATTCCAATGATTTTATGATTCTATTTTCATGAGAATCATGGAATTATAATTTTAAAGAATTGTTTTGCGCTAAATTTGATTTAATTGCAATAGAAAGTGATAAGTTTAAAAGAAAGAGACAAATAAGGTGACCAATTAAAATATTTAGGAGCAAATGTGAGGTATATCGATTTTTGCTTTAAGATTTACACTGAGTACAACTACTCTAACATTTTAAATTTAGTTGTGAAAGAGTTTAATAAGAAATTAAATACTGCACTCCGATTAACTCAAGAGTTTGAAATCTGCACTTATGGTCAATTTTATATTAAAATATGGCACGGCGGTTTTTAAAATTATGTAAGAGAAAACAAACAAAATGTAAACTTCAAATAAATCTTCGAATAAGCTTAAATTTATCTGCTATAGGATAATTTCATTATTCGAACCGGGATGATCACAGTATTTGTTCAAAAATGCCATGATTTTTTACCTTTTTGTCTTTTGGCCTAATTTTCAGAGGTCACCAAATTTTTTTTCCTACTTAATAGATAGTTAACATGAAGACGATTTCAAAATAATTCAAGATAATTTAAAAAAAAAAAATAGATTCAGTAGACGACTAAAACTTAAGAAAATATTTTATTGTCTTTGCATAACGATTACAATTTTTACCGCGCAAATCTTAGCAAATAAACAATATGCTTTGATTCCTGGCAACATTATAGAGATAGTCCAAACAAATCAATCAGCTAGTATACATCCAGGCGTTTTCGCTAACATCTCAGGGTGACCAATAGTGTTGAGATTCAACAAGTAGTTTTGAAAATACAGCGATCCGGGTCTTTAAGACCCTATTCGGCAAATCCCTTTTTTTAACTATAAACGAAGGTAAATAATTAACGATACAAAAAGAAAAAATGAATTCTAAGCAGATTTTTAAAAAATCAATTACATAACTTAAGTTCTGTTGATGTTATTTTAAATAAAATTCATTTTTTTCACAAAACTGTAAAATGTAAATAACAATCAAAATTATAAATCGGGATCTCTTGAGAGGTGAATTCTTCGACGAAACAGTAAACTTTATATATTTTTTTTAAAGATTTTAAAGCTATTTGGGCTTTGAATTTAAAATTCAAATAAAACTAGTGTTTCTGAATTCTGGCCTGAATTCATAAATTGAATTTTTAATCTGTATCTTAATCCCAGATCAGACTATTAGGTTTGAGAACAGGAGTCTAATTTGCTTCAGAACCCTCAATTTTGAAAATGGAATTTAAATTAGGATGTTTTGGGATATAAATCACAATTTAAAATTTCAAACGTTTATTTCCAATCTGACTAGTGAATCTGAATGAAAATGTGTATTTCGAATGATGATTCTGCATAAAAAATAAGTTTAAGAACTTGCATTCTGAACATGAAACAAAAATTTCTATTTTTTTTTTAATTTAATATTTGAAAATTCACTATCCAAATATTGAAAATGCATATGGGGGAGATGAGGGCATAACGAGCACCCAGGGCATAATGAGCACTCCTTTTTTCTACATAAGTACGTATTTTATTGAACAAATTTTCATAAGGATTTGTTTCGTACTACCCATAGTATTAATTTTTCACCAAAAAAGAAATATCCTTACAGAAATATCTTTACAGAAATATTAAATAATAACCAGCTAGGTTCTCAAGTGACGAAAATATTATAATTTTTTAGCACCACCAAATAAGCTTTTATGACCTTCAAATCATCTTGATCTGAAATGTACGCACTGCATTATGATCTACACATTGTTTCTCAATTTTCAACATCATAAAATTTTTGATTTTTCACTTTCATCAATTTTTAAACGCTTATTTACTTCAATTTGTTCACTAGAGGCGAACAGAGCACTATCAATGAAGGCATAATGAGCATTTTCTGCCGGGGAATATAGCAGCGAATTCAACTCGATAAATTACCTCTCCGACATCTTACCAATAGGCCAAATCGTCAGACGATACAAGTCAAGCTGTAGCTCTATTACTCAGTTGACTTCATCGAGTCGAATTTGCTGCTAGAATCCCCGGCAGAAAACGCTCATTATGCCTTCATTAATGGTGCTCATACTGCCTCGGGGGGTTTCTCATTATGCCTCTACAGTGACTGGTTTTCAGCTTTCGGCAAAAAATTTTAAAATGCATTTTTAAACGTTTTTATCTACTTTTTCAAGTTTCATCCAATTAGGCAATAGACAATTTGAGTGTCTGAACACGAAACAATGATGTAATTCACATATTACAGCTGTTCTCTATGGTTAAATAAGCATTTTCCTTAAGGTGGCCATTATGCCCCCATCTCCCCTAAGTTCCGAATATCATGAATCATGTGTTATATGAAACGCAACACCAAATTTGAACCTTTTTTTTAAACTATGATTTCAACACAGCATTTCAGTTCTAGTTTTTAATGATTATTCGAATTGGGAGTCAAGAATCCTAAACTGGATGCAGAGTACGGATGTTGATAATATTGAACATGGACCTCCTGAATGAGTTATTTCATTTTCAAAGTTTAATATTCAGAACTGAATTCTGACAATTTTCAGCAAAATACTGAACTTGTGATTAGTTTCCGAGATTTTTTAATCAGTTCTGAGTGAAGAATGTTACTCTTAAATAACCTAAGTGAATTATAAAAATGTGCTTGAGAATTTAAATTTTCACGTGTTAAGTAGAAAACCTCGCTTGCTTCTCCTGGACTCTCATGGGGAGGGGGGTTTTAACACCTCCAAACGGCAGACAACCAATGCAGTGTGTTTTTTTTTTTGGTTTGGCAGTGGCAGAAAGACTATGACAATAAAACTCCGTTTGATAACCGACTCAGATGGTATACTGAGTAAGATATCGGACTGGCAAGCCGAGATGAGAATGTTGCAGTGAGTTCGATTCTCACTATACTTTTTTTTTATGAAGTATCCAATAGGATGAAAATTCAATAAAATATTTTACTTGATTCGCTTGAATGTAGTGGTTATGTATCATTTTGCTTCTGAGCTCGAGTTTTTATGCCAGTATTGCTTTTTCAATCATATCATCTTTGGTACAGTACACTTTTCAGCGCATTTTCGGCACAGAGATTTGCTAAATAGAAAATGGATTTTTGCAACCTCTTCCATGGATATAGGCAGAATTTTGGACTGAAACGGTTCTTAAGAGACCCCGCGAAAGATCTGGAATACCTGTAGATGGAAACAATATCCAAACAAATCTTCGAATTTCCCGATTCCTTTCATCCCACTTCAGGATGGTGAACCAAGTTGGAAATGATCAATTTGATCCAAGTAGGCAATTTTACATGAATTAATCGTGTTTTTTTCGCTTGGTTTTTTCTAAACGATTTTTTTAAACGTACAATCTTTTAAAAAATTAATCCAGTGTATTCACATTGGTTTTTCAAAATTGTTAGTATCTTTTTCTAAAATTCTCATAAGTGTAAAAAAAAAACAAGTAGAACAAAACAATCCGGTCTTAATGTGTTAACAGAGTTCGGTAAAAAAACGTTAAAATTGCAGAACTAGTTTGTAAGAATATCTAAATTTTGAAAAATATATTCATTGAAGATGGAGCCAGATTGTCACAAAAGTTTAAGATATTTCTGCCGGTTTATTTCATCTAAATATTATTGACTGTTAATAAAAGTCAGTTTTCACAATTTCACTGTCAACATAAGTTCAAAAACCCAAAAGAATTTGAATAAAAATTTTCAAAAATTTAAATGTTGAATATCACAATTACGAAAAAAAAGCACCTCTCTGAGATATTTGTCCAAATCGTTTTATGTTCTTAGGAGTAAAATTTGGAACAAAACCAAATCATAAAATTGTTTTATGATAAAATAACAAACCGCGAAATTCCTAGTATTACTGTTATTACTGTTATCGTAAGTCAAGCTCTGTCCATCCAAATCCCGAATTCCGAATGAGTAATCGTTTCCTGTGATTTAGGTTGTTTACTACGTTCAGCTCGTGAGTAAGCGATTGTTTATATATTCTTGTGGGCTTGTTTGTGATAGGCATAATATGTATGTACTGGTAGACATTGGTCACAAGATCCATTTTCTACAAACTAGGATACTTGGGAGCAGAGTGAGGAATCATTGAGTTGATAGATTTCAAATTTGTTATGAATCAGCAAACGGATTCAGCGAGTAAAATGGTCGTATCATCAAAATAAAAACAATGTGAACATAAATAGTTGTAGTGACTAACAGCATTCGTCATCCATTGCCCAAAAATAGCGACGAATCGAAATGAATGTCCGGAAGCTATCAATTTTCCAAAGCACAAATGACAAACAGTAGAAAAAAGAAGAACTTAAACAAAAAAGAGAGATGGCTATCATATTTTATTTCGGCGTTTTAATTTTCGAAAAAGTAAAATCCTCCTCTCTATGCGCGAATCGCATCAGCAGACCAGTATTTAGGTGCTGTAATATGTCGGCCAGTTTCAGTGAAGTAGTGAGCGCATCACCTTCGCAATTAATTAATGCGCGCAACTTTGAGCCGAGGCTGGGCTGGAGTAAAACGCTCTCATTAGTTAGTTCAAAAGAAGCAATGGAAACAGCGAAAAAAGCAGTGACCAAACATAATACACAGTAAAGAGACAATCGCATTTTAAATTCCATTCAATTTTGGAAGGTTCGCGTCGTCGTCGTTGATGTCCATATTTATTTACACGTTGAGCATTTGGCAACGGATAGTCGGCAATGTGACAGCAGCCGCGCCGCCGGGATTCTTTTCCCTCCAGGGAGTTTCTACGTCGAAAAGGAAGAGGTGAATGGGGTGGATTCCAAACCGGAAGTCTACGGTGTGTAGACTTTGCAAAAAAAAGAATCGCTCACTTAAGTTGAGGATCAGTCTCTGAATATGGAGGTAGATATGTGTATGCAATGAAGACTTGCAAAAGTTTCAAGGGCAGGTCGGAATATATTTGGCAAATGTTATGACGTTATGATTAAGATTGAAGATGTGGCTCAGATTACGTTTCGTTAGTTAGTGCATTGTTTTTCCTTCACCTGGCGGGACAGCATTAACAAAAACAAAACAAGAGCTAATGAAGTAAGTTATAAAGGAAACATAAAAGCTATCTTCAATCGTCCTTTAGTTTGCGAAAATAATCTGATAAACGATGTGCCGTAAAGAGAATAATAAGCAGCAGCAGCTTATCAGCCATTCACTGTCGAATAACATTAAACTTCGAGAGTTTTAGTTTTTATTAGGATTTTTAAAAATGAAGAGAGTCATGAACCAAAACAAAACATTTGTGCTGCCGTGAACGACCGTCGCTCGATTGTCGTTCAAATATCGAGCGACGGCCGTAAAGGAAACATGCGGCTAAACAAATTTATTTTCCGAGGATGGCTGAAATTCAGTAAGCCGAAACGCAGAAAAAAACAGCAGTTTTAATTTTGTCGTAAATCACCGAAAAATATCAACTAAAGAAGATGTGATTTAAATTTGAATTATCATTTCTTATAATTTTTTTTTGTAGAGAAATGAATCCAACTGTGTTAGATGAAATTTCAGGGACTAGATAAGAGAAAATCGATATTGAAAAACATGCGAAAAAAAAATTCGCCTTGTCTCCCGGTAGGACTTGAACCCACATCTTGCGCCTCTCCGGGGCCCATGTATTAACAGTCTACTACAGGAGACCAACCTGGCGTATGAATATTATACTGGTTGACTGTCATAAACCACTTCCAGAAAAAGTAAAGTTGGTAAAGCTAAGGAATGCGAGATTCAGGCGTATTTTCGTTCAAAAGAGGTGTACCACAAGGGAGTCATTTTGGACCCCTTTCTTTCATCACTGTTATGAAAGAGATGCCTATTTTGTAAAATACGTTTTTAGGTTTTCTGAGATTACTTTGAACGTTTTTTTAAATCGATAGAACGAACTACCGATTTACATTGCAATCCGTGCTAATTATTGCCACAATTATGTCAACATGTCCAACCCACGACGACCGTCGATTAGCTTTTCCTAAACTAAGTACTACATTAGGTAATTTGTTACAAAGCTCATCTGATAGATGGTTTGAACATATTAGAAACGCCCTGGCCCCAGATACCCCGTTTCAGCTACCTGGAGGAGGTATTCCGAACAGCGGCCTAAACACACAAAAGTGAGAGTGTTTCTGCTGTGGATGCTCCTGCCTGGTTCAATTTCTCGGTTGTTTGCTGCTGTTTGTTGTTGTTTTCGGCATATTTCTTTGCCTTGCTCACTTCCATTCATTATTTGGTTATGTTCGTTGTTTTTGTTGTTTGGCGCTGCTGCTGAATTATTGCACTGCGTTTTTTTTTGTTTGTTTTTTTTTTCGGATTTTCGCTCCGTTGCGTTCAAG
The DNA here is from genome assembly GCF_029784155.1 of Uranotaenia lowii. Taxonomy (NCBI): domain Eukaryota; kingdom Metazoa; phylum Arthropoda; class Insecta; order Diptera; family Culicidae; genus Uranotaenia; species Uranotaenia lowii. Next base: position 82,181,713 of record NC_073693.1, read on the forward strand.
TTGCATTTTTGGCTTTGCAGATCATCTACGGCCAATGATTTGACGCATGTTGTAAGGTGCTTTTGAGAAGTTTTAGAAAAATTTCTTACTTTACTTTACTTTACTTACTTTAGGTGGTTCTTCAGGCTTATTTTTTATTTTAAAATCTACCGAAGTCGATTGAACAGTTTTTAAAATATGACATCAGACGGACGTTAGTTTTAAACTCTGGCTCCATCACTTATCTCGTTCAAGAAATCTCACCTCAAACCGTTCCGGAGTCATAACTATAAAATGCAATAAAAAGGGTGTCATCCAATGTCTGAAAGGATATACTCGTGAATATATCGAAATACAACACACTCTGGAAAGGGTGTGGATCCTGAAATATGGCAATACGTGCTCGGTCTGTGCGGATAGTCGCCCTTCGGGGGCTCTTCATACCCGATGGTTGTTTTACCAACTCGCTCGCAGTCCAGTTTAGTCACAGACATCATCCACCCAGCCAGCCAGACGATGCTCATCATTTGACGTGGCACTACACCTACAAATACATCGAGATATATTTGTATTGGTGGAGCTTTCAGGACATGTTCCGGGCAGCTTCATTTCGATGTGCACGTGGCAGGACTCGGAAGTGGATTGTGAAGTTCCGAGTGCACTATCGTGCTCCCCATAATTTTCGGATATTATTTTTTCGGAAGGGTTCCAAGCAGTAAATTTTTGAGTGGCATAAGTCAACAAAATGCTTCATTTTGACAACTTTTCATTTGTTTTAAAAACCTTATTGCTGACAGCTGTTGTAATTTTAAAATTATGTTGATTTTAAATTCTGTATCCCGATGCTAATTTCGAATCTTCAATTTCGTTCCTGGTATAATTTTGAATTTTAAATTTTGACTCTGTTCCTAGTTCTTGATCCCAACCTAGAAATATGTAGTTCGAGTTGATAAATATAACGCGAAGGACCATCGTTGTTGAAAGGCTTCAATCAAACCAATCATAAACTAGTTATATCCCGCCCAACTTTTGGCAAACAAAATCACTGACTCCATAAAGTAGCCTACCTGCCCGGTTGACTGCGAGAGGTCAAACACCTATAAAACCGAAAGTCTATGATCACCGGGCACGGACGGACCAACGAAATTTTTGTGGCTCAAAGGTGAGCCTACACCCAAAAACAAAATCCGTAGCCCCACTCAGCGTAGGCACTGTATGATTATGTATGAAACAAAGTGAAATTGGTTTTTCGGTGGAATGAAAAGTGCGCGCGCGATTCATAAATATAGAAAGAAAGAAGTAAAAAAAAACACACGAGCTCGCGCGCCTCGCTATGAGGTAATTCACTAAAACTTCACATGATGCTGGTTCAGTTGGTCTACCATTTGAACAATCTAATTAGTACACGCGGAGACACCTGATGGGTGAACTTCCGGTCTAGTGTTGCTAGGTGTTTATTTTTTTTGCGGGCTCTTTCCCTCTATATTCTAATTTGTAGGAGTAGAGATATCATCATTGTTTCATTGCGGAAAATGGAACTCTTGGAGCTCGGCAGGGAGTTCCGAGTGAACTGGATTAAACTTTGAATGGATATGAAGAAATCGTTGCGTAAAATGATCAAGTTGAAGTACCTTCTACATGGTGAAATATCTAAATAAGTGAAAAGTCTTCTAATTTTCCATCTCATATTCTTGTGCTATTTAGTAAGTTACAAACATAACTAATCTAGGTAATATCCGGGCATTTTTTTAAACGAACACAAACACACACAGAATCTCAATAAAACTTGATGTTTTCTCGAAGAGATTCCTTTTACTTAACTCTTAGCGTACAAATTTCTAGCATATGATGGCTAGCATCTTACAAATGCCTAAACCACCATCCCACAGAAAGTGTGCTATATGTGCCGTGACCGAAATTAGATCTCATGACCGTAGGCTTAGAAGACTTTAAGGCTATCCTCTACGCCACGGGCTGCGGCTTAATTTGGTCAAAACAAAGGAGAATGGCATTTGAAACATTTTTACAGCGGATTTTGGCAGTTGGATTAGTCTGAAGACTGTTTCTGAAGACCCATTTTAATAAAAAGAGAAGTATTAGCGAAGAAAGAGTTGTCTTTTGATATTCTTCCCTTTTTTTTAGATTTCGTATTTAATGAAAAAACGGCCCACCATTAGGAATGCTGGCTATACAATTTACATAAACCATATTTGTTATTTAAGTACAGATAATAGGTTGAAGTTAGCGGTGACATTTCATTCATTCAAATCGGTGGAAGAAATATAAATCAAGCTTCTGAATTCAATGTTTCTAGAGTAAAAAATCATAGAACTTAAGAACATCGAATTTAAAACCAGAATTTTTCCTCATTCACTTTTTTTCCAATTCGGAAGATTTTTTTGAGTTTTTTTTTTCAATGAATAAACTCTCTCCCTTAAAAACCAAAAGATAAAAAACACAGAGTTGCTAGTTTTTCGTATTTAAATCACATTTTCCGATTAAATATTAATTTGAAAAATGTTATAATGATACTTTAAACTTTAAACAGTTACAAACGGAATTCTTAACTACTTAAAAATTTTCCCGGTCATGAGCTGAAATTTTCAGTTTCTCGGTGAAACAATAACATTTAAAAAAATTCCCATTCCGCTATATGTTCTTCACAAAAAAAATCATACATTTTCAATATGCAGTTAAAAGTTCCTAGAATTTTTTCCCTATTTAATTCCGAATGAAAAAAAAATAATTTTCATCAGTTTCTGAGCTCAAGCGTCTATTTTAGAAATAAATTTTAGATTCTAACTGCTCACTAAAGTAAGTCTGGATTCTAACTACTTACTCTCAGTTCTATATGTTTGACTGTTAAGAAATTTCAAGTACAGAACATATACCAATTTTTTATGCGAATTGTACAATACATACGCACCTGCATTTTTGAAAAACGTCATTTTGTGGTGTCAGAGAAAGTTATAAATTCAATTTATCTATATGTATAAAAATAAATTTCTGTCTGTCTGTCTGTCTGTTCCCTATTGACTCGGAAAAAACTGAACCGATTTGTGTGAAACTTGGCAGGAGTATTGGAGGCCGGAGAAGGTTCCTATTATGGTTTGAGACCCCTCCCTCCCACAGGAAGGGGGAAGGGGGTCTTACAAACAAAAGACAGATTTTTACATATGTAACTCGAGAACCGATAAAGCAAATGGTACCAAATTTGCATGGTGCGGTATTCGGGTGAAATAATAAATAATTCTATGATGATTTGAGACCCCTCCGTTCTTCCAGTGGGGAGAAAGAAAGAAGAGAGTGGGGGGGGGGGGGGGCTTACAACTTTTTACATTACTCAAATAGTAATCAATCACATGACACCCAATATTGCATTAGAAAGTATTAGAGTGAGCGAAATGCTTCAATGAATATTTGACACCCCACCCTTCTTCCAGAGAGGAGATAAAAAATGAGAAGGGGGCTCCCTTACAATTTTGTCCATCACTGAGGACTAATCGAGCAAATATAATCAAATTTAGCATGGGAGGGTATTTGAGTACTAGAAATGTTTTTATGGATCTTTGAGACCTCTTCCTCCTTTCAATCGGGAAAATGAAGGCCTTCATACAATTTTTTGTATTAAAGGTGTAGGAATCTTGTAAGCATGTTAGAGATTTAAGAACAAATAAGGAGGCTACTGTTAAACACTATTGATTAGATCAGAACTTTATAAGACATCAAATATATCGGTCACAACTGGAACATTGTCGTTCAATCTGGCCGCCTTCATTTTTCTGAAGTGGGATTCAAGAACCAGAAAACTTTCGAAGCCATGGAAGATCATTTTACTGGACAAATTTGAAACGGCTTTCTGCTCCGGAAGGTACCTCTACTGGAAAAGTCTGGGAAGAAAACGGTTCGGATGCTCTGGTAGGTGCTGGTGTTGTTCCAGTTATTCCAGGCACTGACGCTGGCCAGGATGGCAGGCAGTGATGGAGCCAGAGATTGCGGATGTGCGGTTTTCCTTCAGCCGGATGATGCAAGGAGCATCCCAGTGATGGTCATGGAACTATACAAGACCAGATGAAAACTTGCGAGGAAGAATGTTGGTGAAAATGAAGTTAAAAAAACAACAAAACACCATTAAGAAGATTCAAGACATGCTTAAATATAAAATTTGTAAAGATATGCGTTTAGATTAAGTTTTACTCTAAATATATCGGTCACAACTGGAACATTGTCTTTCAATCTGGCTGCCTTCAAAGGAGAACAAATCGTGCAAATGGAACCGAATTTGGCACGATAAATTTGACGATAAATGTTTTTATGAATCTTTAGTACCTCTTCTCCCTCTCAGTGGGGGAGTTAGAAAAAGAAAGGAGGGCGCCCTCATAATTTAATATAACTCAAACACTATTCAAGTAATTGGAATCAAATATGGCATAGGTGGGTATGTGAATACGAGAAATAATTTAATAAAATTTTTAATGCATAACTCCAGAATTATTGGAGCCAATGTTCCGAAAATCAATCGAAATAAACACTCAGGATGCGTTTCTTGTTGGATACATTCTGATTATATAATGGGATAGCGCCTCTCGCAACTGCTTCGCCTGGCTGGTATGCAATCTCGATCAGCGCTCCTATCAGCTATGCAAACCGAGTCGCATCATTAAGAATCATCGGTTTAGCAAACATCGCATATCGGAGATGAGAGAGATACCAACTGATCCAATCTGAATGTCGCTCACTCAGTATCCGCCTGGCTGATTAGAAATTGAAAAGACGGCGGAAGTGACCATCTTTCCATCACAAACACAACTACAGTTTGATTTTATTCTTACTTTAGTAAAAAAAGCTGTAAAATCAAATAAATATATTAATTGGCTATGTTTAAAATCAAACAACATTTGCTAATGATCGGTTACATGTATCACTCGCTCACTGCCTGAACCATTCACTCCTGATCCTAGCCCAACATGATTCGCCGTATGCATCGCTCAATGGTGAGATTCCAATTTGATGATAGTGCTGCACTGTTTTGACAGCAAACATCGTGCGATGTAATCTGTATTTTAGCGATGAATAGAACGATCGATGATCGGATAAGTCTAGTAGCAATCAATAACAAAACCCGATCGCTATACGTTCAGTTGCGAAGTGCATTCAGGAACATTCATTGAAAATGAGTGATTTTCGGAACACTGATTGGAGCACCAAAAAATAAAACCAAATTTGGCATAGAAGGGGGTGACCATAATACAATTTTGTGAGAATGAATCAAACGAATAGAATCAAATTTGGCATGGTGAAGTAATTGGATATGTTTCTATTATTGTTCCACCTTGCAGTTGCATAGCTTAGGAACCTATCAACCAATGGAACCAAATTTGATACGAGAATGTTTTTGGGGTACGAATAAATGGGGATGGGAAAGGGAGAGGGCTACTGTACAAGTTTATTTTTGGTATAAATCGATAATTTACCAAACGAAAGGGACCCTATTTAATGATAGAGATTGTTAGCGAAAGAATAATTTGAAACACTTCCTTTTCCTGCACAGTAAATTTAGATTATTCAGAGACTGATTAATTTCGGTTCAGCGGTCGCATCATGTATGAAGATGAAAACAACTGAGTTGAAATCCATCAAAATTCTGAGTTGTTTTCATCTATTGACTTTCAAAGCCTGGAACTTAGCGAAGACGCATACGTTTTCGAACAAAATAGATGAAAACAACTCAGAGAGTTCCAAAAACCATTGTTGATTGTTTGGATGCGATGGTCTGAAACAGTTGACGAAATAATCAAGGTAAGTTTCAATTTTATTTTCTATTAGAAATTAAGTGGTGTCGAAAGGAAATACAAAATTGAACAATTTTATCTTTTCTTCCAGCAATCTCTACGGAAGCCATCATTCACAACTGTAAGTATAATTTTCTCATAATTTTTAAGTGTAAATGATTTTCACCAATGGTGTTTTTTTCTTGTCTTTTCAGATCAGCTCAAATTAGACAGAGTGTGCTGGTGGGTGAGCGTGCCAAGTGGGACAGCACGAAGCTCCACCGGCTGGATGCGGTCAAATGACTCGGTGGCACTAACTTGTGGTAAAAATAAAATTAACCGTATAGAAATGCACGCATCCATCTTCTAAATACACCGTACAATCGTCTTTTTCTTTTTGCAATCAGAAATTCCATTCAAAACCGCTTTGAAATTTCATAAATTTTTGATTTTTTTTCATTCAGTCGATCCATGAACAAGCCTAAACCACCCTGAACAAAAACAACTCAGAATTCGCGAAAACCCCTACAATTCATTTCTGAGTTTTACCGCTCTAATCAAAATTTGAGTTTTCCCAGTTTTGGCGCATTTTGAATTATTTTCCTTCAAATCTGAGTCAAGGAGAATTAGAGTGTGGACGGACTCGGAGCCGGAGTCAAATGCGGAATGTGACGTTTTTCAGATACAAACAATGTTTTTGATGGTTTTTATTTTTTTTTCTCAGGAGTTTTTAATCCCGGAGGATGATTCATCCCGCATGATTTTATGGTAGTTCGTGAGACCTCCCAACTTCAAAAGAGGGTGGAGAACCCAATCCAGTAAAACATAAATTTTAGAATAGTTAAAGAACTCATGAAGCTTATCAAAAAAAAAAAAAAATTAAGATCCTAAAAATCAAGTTTAGATATTTTATTTTGTTTCGATTATGATCTGGTACAACTGTGTTTGATGTTTACTCTTGGGCACGAACTCGTGGATATTAGCTAAGGAGGCAACTGACTTAAAAACTGAGCTATATCATAAGCCCTTTCAGTTGAAAAGCTGAAATCATGTTTGTATTGCATTTCGAAACTCCAGCTGTAGCTCTCATTTTAAACTTGTGTTGACATTTGAACTAAAATTATGCGCCAAAAACAAATTCAATATTCAAATAACTCTTTCAAATTTAATGTATTTTGAATGTCGATAAACGCTTCTAAAGGCCAGAAAACTCATTTTAAAGTTGTTATCCCAAATTAAGCTCAGAATGGCCAAAAACGCTTTTAAAGGCCAGAAAACGCATTTTAAAGTTGTTATCCCAAATTAAGCTCAGAATGGCCAAAAACGCTTTCAAAGGCCAGAAAACGCATTTTCAAGTTGTTATCCCAAATTAAGCTCAGAATGGCCAAAAAACGCTTCTAAATGCCAGAAAACGCATTTTCAAGTTGTGATCCCAAAATAAGCTCAGAATGGCCAAAAAACGCTTCTAAAGGCCAGAAATCTCATTTTAAAGTTGTGATCCTAAATTAAGCTCAGAGTGTCGAAAAAACGCTTCTAAAGGCCAGAAAACCCATTTTAAAGTTGTGATCCCAAATTAAGCTCAGAATGGCAAAAAAAAACGCTTCTAAATGTAAGAAAACGCATTTTCAAGTTGTGATCCCAAAATAAGCTCAGAAGAGGCCAAAAAAACCCTTCTAAAGTCCAGAAATCGCATTTTAAAGTTGTGATCCCGAATTAAGCTCAGAATGTCGAAAAAACGAAAATTCTTCATTGAATGAAGCATAATAAATAGATTGAAAATAAAAAAAACTGGAAAATCTGGCAAAAGATTGGAATTAAGGACGTCAAAAGCTTTCAAAATCAGTTACTAGAACATAAGCACAAAAATATGCTGTTTCTCTGTGTAATCGGAACTTAGACTTAGAATTCCAAATTTCAAATCCAATTTGAGATTCTGAATCCTGAATTGAGAACTGGAATTCAGAATCAGGAATCAAAAAACGAAATTCAATTTAAAAGATGTAGAATAAATACATAGGCAATTACAAAAACAAATCAATATCATATATGGGCACTAGACCACTGCAAGATTTGTATGAAAGTTTCAAATTTTTTCACCTCCCATTTTTTTGGTTGTTTTTGCTGCCAGAAATAGCAATAATATTTTTGGAATCGATACATAAAGCCCTGAATAAGCGCAACGAGTTTTAATTTTGTATGGAAATTTGTTTGTGAAAACAAAATTTTTCATTCAAAAATCACCAGAGATGTACTAAAAGTTCCAAAAAATAGAACTTTGAATGAAAAATATTCCTCGATTTTTGCAGTACAATTCATAAACCTAATTTGTACCCCAGAAAAGATATTCGATGATATACAAAACTTTTTTTTCAAATTTTTTTTTTAAATTTTTGGGTTTTCGACTGCTTATTTAAAGCTGTGAAACCGTAGGGTGAAAACAAAAAATCTCAAAAAACTGCTTTGCATAGCCAGAGAATTTATAGGTTTATAAATCAAACCATTGCAAAAACATTTCATGAAATTATTAAAAGCTTTAGCAAGCAAAATCTGCTATTTTTAAATACATATCAATGGATTAAGATTTTTTATTTTGAAACTTTTTTTCATGAAAAGTAATTTTTTGCAGCGGTCTAATGAGCACGTATGCAGTAGACGGCTAAGAAAAGAAATCAGGAAACAATTTTTAAGAATTAGAATATAAAGTACTGAACACAAAAATTCCGATTCAAATTAGAATAGAAAGGATTCAATTTCATCAAAATAAAACCGTAATTCAAAAATTAAAAAAAAATATGATTAATTTAGAACCGATCTAAAGAAACCGAAATTCTAAAAAGTTGGAAGTCAAATGACATAGCCGAGAGTTAGACTCCATATTCCAGAAATGGGAATCAGCGTTAATAATCAGTTTTTTCAGAACAAAGGAAATCTAATTTTAGGTTTTAAAATTCGTAAAAATAAATCAAAGGTCAGCCTGAAAAATAATTGGAGCAAGCTTATCACATGAATTCCTATCAATCTTGAACCATGGACCACGCCAACAAACGAACGCATGAATCATTCAACGATCTAGAAATAATAACACATATTGATGGGGCATAATTAAATCTCCATTCAAACAACGATGTGATTCATGCCATCTATCTTTCCTGTGACGCTGCTAGCAACAGTTTATAATTCTAGCACTCTGTATCGCGACATCACATCTCCCCCCTTCCATTGTTCTTCCTTCATCGTTGATCCTGTTGATCCTTGAAATGGACGATTTTTCACCACAGGTTTTCCCATCATCATCAGCAGCACTTCATCCAGACTTCAATCACAATCGAACAAAAGAAGAATGGAAAATCGCTGGACAATTTCTCTCCATGACTCACCGGTAAAATGATGCTATTTTCCTCCGAAAAATGATAACACCTTTAATACTTTTCACTCGTTTCTTTTCCGAACACTTTGTTTCTGATTTTTTTTTGAATCAGAGAATTTTCCTGATTCTCTTTCACTCACTTTTAAAATCGCACTTTCCTGCTATCAAACCGACGGAAAGCAAATCACTGGAAGGGTGCACGGTCGCGAAAATTATTATAATTACAGTGTTGCAGTTTCCTTCACGTTTCTTCTACTTCACTTGATAATGGTTCGGATCGCGCGCATGAGCTTAGTGGGTACGTTACTCCAGGGGCAAGGGCTTCTTGTGATGTTCACAGTTCAAACTCTCGAACACAACTGATGGTAACGTTGATGGCAAAGACAGGCCGTGCCGGTGCTACCAAAATCAACCCACGACGATAATACCCAACGCTACAAACGATGAGAAACTCAACGCATGGACGAATTGGCCTGGCCGGACGGACGAAAGAGAGATGGTTTTCCTTTGTTATAACTTATAACTTCGTTGTTGTTTTTTTTTTTATATTTTGTTGGGTGTTGTGTTATTCCTTTTTCAACTGACTGCGGGGCGGCGTTGCACTTGCTTGCGGCACATGCAACACATACAAAGGGGCTGCAAACCGTAGCGTATCTTCGAGGCTCCCCCTTTGGCCTTTCGATGTTTATAACGCTTATAAGGGATCACTCTTCAATACATTCGAGCTTTGGGTGTCGCGTTTTTTTGTTGATTATACGATATGCCTTCTGTGCTCTCTGGGTTTTTTCTACCCATGATTCGATGCGTTCGAAGTTGGCGTGGTCCCTCAACTAATATGTGTACATATATGGGTGACTGATACAAAACTGGTAATAACAATAATAAGATATGCATGCAACTTTTCGGATTTGAAATGACTACGATATAGCTACGATACGACCGACACAGCCATGCGGGACAAGCAGCAAGGAAGAGCATTCCACAACAATATGATGATTCTAGAGTATCAAAACCCACCCGACCCTCCTTAATGTTGCTGTTACTCGGTCTCGACATATTGAGATGCAACCGGCCAAAAGTAATCATAAAATTTTTGACTCGTTGAAGGAATTTAAGACAGTTGACTTCGTTTGGACCTTTAATCGAACTTCAGAAGTCCCTAAACGGCCGTTCAGCTGCGAATGAGCTTATTTCGGTATCGAGTTTTGAATACGGCGAATGCGCCAACATCACTGTTTCGAGAAAAACGTTTTGGAGTTGGACAGCTCCATAAGCTCCCAGGAAAAAAATTTTTTGGTGTTCTTTATTTCTTGGGAACCAAATATCGTTGTACACTCAAAATCAGTGTTCCAAAAAATCACTCATTTGCAATGAATGTTCCTGATTGCAATTAATTCGTAACTGAAGGCACAGCAATCGTGTTGCGTTGTTGATTGCTACTGGACCTATCCGATCATCGATCATCGATCGATTCATCGCCAAAACACTGATCACTTCGCACGATGCTTGCTGTCAAAACAGTGCAGCACCATCATAGAATTTTATTGTTATTGATGATCCTAAGCTTGACCTTTTATCTGAATTTAAACTTGAATATTAACATCGACCATACTTCTAATTTTATGTTATTTTATGTTATGTTACTGTGTCCTTCGTTTTGAGATATTTGTGAAACCATGTACGGCGAATAAAATCTTCTACTTGTCAAATCCTTGAAAAATAATGCATCGTTTGACTTCCTACGATTTGGACTTTGTAGACGTGGACATTGTAGTAGGGTTGCCAAACAATACTAGCGTACTCCATTGTGGTAAGGAGACGATTGTGAAAGGGTCATTAAACTCATGGCAGAGTCTACTGACCATTCCAAACATAGAGTTAGCTTTGGCTACTACCTGCTCTATGTGTTCGTGAATTTCAGTTCATTGTCTATCTCGACTCCAAGATCCTTTACAGAGGTTTTTCTAGTGATAATCAAGCTGTTTTCAAGGCGATACTCATACATGGTATTCGTTAGTTTTCGAGAAAACGATATAATACTGCATTTTAAGGCATTCAACTTCAATCCATAGGTTCTGCAACAGTCCGAAAATCGGTGCAGTGCGTTTTGCAGAGTCGAGCAATACTTCAGGTTGCGAACAGGGAGGAACATTTTCAGATCATCTGCGTATATGTATGTATCTATGTATGTATGGTTCCCCCATCGATAGCAATGTCCAGCCTATGTCTGTGTGGCTTAGCCTTCGAATTGCTTCACAGGCTTCCACGGCCGATGGTTCGTCGAGGGAAGGCATCCAACCTTCAGAGACCTACAATGGTTGGCAATCCACTCCGCTTGCATTAGTCTCTTCAGATTAACCCTAGATGCATTCCCTCTGAAATATATAATTATTTATGGGTCATTCCATGTCAAGTGTGCACAGCGAAAAAAAAAATCTTATCGAAAATTCGCGAAACTTGGCCGGAAGACTTTCTGAGGCCTACAAAATAAATCCTCAATTTTTGAGAATGATCCGCCCACCCCTCGTTCCAGGACCCTCCCTTATTTTTTTCACGATTTTGAAAAATTCATCATTTTTAAAATACTATATCTCCGGACTGAAAAATCATACCAAAAAGACAAAGTATGCGTTGTGTAGATTTTATTAAAATCTATCAAGTGATATTATTTATTTTTTGAAATAGTGAAGTTTTAAACGTCAAAAATCAGCTCTAAAAATAAAACGTTATTTTTCGCAAGGAAAGTATATTTTTTTCTTGAATTTTATGATTTCATTGTTTTTTTGAGAAAATTTTACGTAAGAACCAATTAAAATCTCAATATAATATTTCTTGTTTTCGAGATATGAAAGATTTAAGTTGAATTGTCTAACAATTATTTACTCGTAGCACTCAGTGGTTTCACTAGAGTGCACCAATCGTCGAAATTTTTAGTCACATCTTCCATGCTTGAACAGATTTTTTGTTTTCATGATTTGTTTTATAACTAAAGAAAATTTGAAATAACATTTTGAATGAACGGAAAACAATATTTTTGGTTTATGAAATATTTTTATTCGAAATATAACTATTTTGTTTCTATTTTTTTTTTCGTTCCAGCTCTGCAAGTTAAATCATCTTTAGATTGCCTTTTCTTTTTGCATACATTGAATATTTCAAATTCCGTGGAGCTTGAAAATGTTTTCCTTCCAATTTTTCCAGCATCTAAAGGGATTGCGGCGTGAAACGAACGAATTCTTTTGATTGCCACAGATGCTTCAAACCTGCCAGTCAATGTTATTCTTATTTGAAAGCATTCAACATAAGCAACATTTTGCGAAACAGGATACAATTTACCGAACTTGTTAGAATGGTTTTTGCAGACAGACTTTAGATTATGCACTTCTGATCACAATTTGTCGTGTGTTCTTGAAAAATGTATCCACTGAGCATCGCTTATGAAGTTCTTTTCCAATTGAACACGTTGCTTTTTCCATGTTCGGAAATCTGTTCCCGACTATTTAGAAGCTTAACAAAAAAAAGTCACTAAGACAACTCCGTTCTAATGCAGTAACAGAAGGCAACTGGATATTTCAACCGCAATCTTCGATTTCAGAAGTTGTATTCATAACTAATAGCAAGTAGCAGCAAGTGAGCAGTTGCGGCAACAATTCGTTCACAATGGTCAGTGAATCAGTTAAAAAAATGTCTATTGTTCAGTGCCACTCGGTGTCAACAAAAAAAAAATCAGCTGTGCTTACTTTGCATGAATAAAGGCTATTATACAATGAACAAATGCTGTGCGTCAATAGTCAGTATTGTTAGACCAGTATCGCCATTATTCATGTAAGTTTAGTAGGTAATCAACATACGAGCAGATTCTCGACATTTACACATTTTCTGTGAATAAGTTTAAAAGTTTTATGGAAACATGAACCAAATCCTAATATTAATTCATCCGCAGTTTTCGCAAAGGAAGCTCTTGCTTAATGATTTTATACAGTGTGATAATGAATAAAATTATAATTCAATAGCAAAACGAATTGAAACAAAAAGTGTTATTTAATTTTTTAAGCATCTTATCTTTACAAAAATTTGCTACTCACTAGAAGGTAACATCATTTGTATGCTGATTTTAAATTTTAATCGTCCAGAAAATAGTGAACGGGATTACCAAAAGTTTTGAGGGGTGTAATAGTGTAGTGTAAGTAAATATTTGATGGACAATTCAACTTAAATCTTTCATATCTCGAAAACAAGAAATATTATATTGGGATTTTAATTGGTTCTTACGTAAAATTTTCTCAAAAAAACAATGAAATCATAAAAATCAAGAAAAAAATATACTTTCCATGCGAAAAATAACGTTTTATTTTTAGAGCTGTGTTTTGACGTTTAAAACGTCACTATTTCAAAAAATAAATAATATCAATTGATAGATTTTAATAAAATCTACACAACGCATACTTTGTCTTTTTGGTATGATTTTTCAGTCCGGAGATATAGTATTTTAAAAATGATGAATTTTTCAAAATCGTGAAAAAAATAAGGGAGGGTCCTGGAACGAGGGGTGGGCGGATCATTCTCAAAAATTGAGGATTTATTTTGTAGGCCTCAGAAAGTCTTTCGGCCAAGTTTCGCGAATATTCGATAAGATTTTTTTTTTCGCTGTGCACACTTGACATGGAATGACCCTTATACAATGAAACACATCTTACCTGTCGGCAACTTATGGGATTCGAACCCAAAAGTTTTTTTTTGCCGATACCAGGAATCGAACCCAGTACGCCTTGGTTACCAGACTCGCGTCAGCCTATCCACTAGACCACATCAGCGCTCATTTTCTCAGATCATCTGCGTATATTAGTACAAAAACGTCCTGCAGTACCTAGGGGAACTTGTTTATAACAGTGATTAAGAGAAGGGGTCCCAAGTGACTTCCTTATGGCACACCACTGTTGACCGAGAATGCATCGAAATCCCCAGATTTACACATTGAATTCTTTTTATTAAGTATGAATGTATCCATTTAAGGCAATTCTACTTTTGCTGAGCACGGATACCGGATCAAAAATACACTGTAAGGGGTTGCGCCAAATGGGTGTGTACAATTATTTCCATACTTATATTTGTATTATACAGCTGCAAATTTTGACATATGGCTTCCATACGTTTCGTCGATTTTACCTATTAATTCACTCAGAAAATTCAGATGAGTTTCGAAAAAAAATCTTTTCAAATACATTATTATAGAGAATAATGGAAGAATTAAAAATAAAGGAAATCACAATATGTATTGCAATGAACAAACCTATTCCGTGTTCATTCATAAGCTTATGCAAATATGGATTTAAAGCTAAATATTTAGGTACTGAAACTGTTCTAATCCTTTTCAATATCTAAATTATGATTCAAAGCAATGAAGTTCAAAATGGTCGGTTACTGTTGAAAATTTGTCAAAAATTCTGTTTCGTATTTCAACAATCTTATCAAAATGTGTCATTTTCCAACAATCCAAATTTGCTCTTCCCTGACAATTTTGACGAATGGTTGATTAAATAGTGCGATTTCAACATAACTTTATTACACTTTTGTGGTCATTGTAGAAGAATATTGTCTTAGAATCGTACTTTAGTTACGATAAACGGTTTCCAGAACTAAAAGTTTCGTACTGATCGGTAGGGAAACATGTGCATACAGTGATAGTGGTTTCAGAAAGGAGTGTCAAATTGTGACTCTCATAGTCTTATTGAACTTGAACGTTTAAACAGTATGGGGAGCTTAAAAAATCCTTTGGAATCAGAGTAAAATAAAGTTCTAGAAACTCAAACGAAACACTTATTAATTCAAAAGGGGGGTTAAATCTTGAATTGAAATTTAACTAAGGTTTCCAAAACTATAATTTTTGTTAAATTTCGTTGAGAAACAAGAGAGGTATATTGGTTTTAGTCAGGAGTGTTACTCCAGGGACTGTACCGGTAAAAAATTCAGGGACGAATGAGGGTTAAAGTGAATTTCGAAGGAAAAGATCTACAGTGAGCGAAATAAGAATAGTACCACTATGAGTTTTGCTTGTAAAAATATGAATGTTTGAAAATCATCAATAATCTTCCTACAGCTTGTTTTAAACTGTTCAACGGATAAATCAAGCATAAGTTTACTTTTTCTGGTGACGCGTTGAGGACCACAAATATGAAAAAGGGTGCGAAATAGGAATATTTATGTTTTTCTACAGAAATCATCAAAAAATTTACTTTACAAAAATTATGCACTTTTACAGAGTTAATTTTAAGAAATGAGAAATGCTTCTACGAACTGTTTGAATAGATAACGGCATTTTTAGGCGTTTTCTAATATTCCAAAGGTTCTAAAAGGTTTTTTTCTAGAATTTTTTCTCCAGCGCTATGGAATTTGACATTTGAGTTATAATACTTATCAAACTGCATAATTTCTTCATAAACACAACATTAAAGGACAAAAAAATAAAAAATTCGTAAAATTAAAAAAAAAACAAATACAATCCAAAGATTAAAAATGATAAAAAATAGTTAAAAAAATAACAAAGAATGAAAAAATAACAAATTTGACAAAAAAAAATGAAAAAAATATAAACAAATGTGCTGAATGCATCAGAAACATGATAAAAAAAATAGAAAATGACTAAAAATGATCAGAAATAGACTAAAAATTACGTTGATGATTTTTTTTTGGTAGTACAGGTACAGACCCCGTTCGTGTTTTGCAACATTCGATTTTGGCAACGGTTTTTTGGAAGGCCTAAGTTTCGCTATAACAGGACTAATATAATTTAGGCAAACACCATAAACACATTTTAACGTTCTTAAATTATGATAAAAAAAACAAACATTGAAAAAAAAATGAAGCACTCAAAAATGATAAAAATTCCATTAAAAGGAAAAAAAAACAAATGACAAAACATAATTTAAAAATGAAAAAGAAAGAGAAAAATAGCAAATATGACAAAAAAAATTAACCCTATAGACAAAAGAAAAAAAGTGCTAAATGCATCAAAAACATTATAAATAAGAAAAAATACAAAATGACTAAAGATGGTCAAAAACTGACTAAAAATTATGTAATTGATGATCATAAAAAATTTTATGTAGTAATAAGTAAAAATTTGGCAACATTTGATTTTACCAACACAAAATCTTTGGGTGTGTTGCCAAAATCGAACAGGGTCTGTAATAAGGGAAAAAAAAGTTGAGAAAAAACCGTTCCATTTTTAAAAAAGTGTCCCGATTAACCCCATTTAACGGTAGCTTAAATTCTACCACTTCCTGAGTGCACTCATTTGATTTTTATAAGCTACATCACTTACTTTCGACTGATGATGCAACATTATACACTTTCTCTCAACACATCATTCAACTAACAAAAGGCCAGAATATTATTAGCGATCCATCAACTGATTCTACAATCATATTAAGGTATTTCCACAACACCCCCAACTTTTCGTCACGTGTAAAATTCTCAACCAATTGATAAGGGTCCAGTTCAACATATGGTAAAATATGGGTGTGAACCCATCGGGAAGATGGCGCGCGTGATCACAAGGATTGGTAGCAGCTCGCTCGCTGGGCACAAAGCACATCAGGCAGGAGAAGAGAATTCCTTTATGTGTATGGTGCAAGCCTGTGATGATGTTGATATTCGGGAAGGGCTCAGACAGAATGTATTCCGTCCGTTGTTGCTGCTGCATGCAAGGGGACTCGGGCCGAGGAAGAGAAAACGAACCGGTCAAATAATTAGCCAACAGGAATCGAAGAAAGACAGAAAACTGTACAGAACTTGATCTTTTCGGTCGACTTCTTCTTGTTCTTGTTTGATCCTGTTCGAATTTTGAGACCGGAGCTTGAAAATTTTCGTTCCAGATGTTAATTTAGAGAAAACCTTAGCTCAAACTTGTCTCTGGAGATGTCCTTAAATCACTTTCCCAATTGAGAACCCTCAAAAGTCGAACAAATTCTGACCATATTGAAAGGAGCCATTTCCCCCGCAAACAATTAGACTTACTTTTTTATGATTGATAAAACAGCAACTGCCAAGATCCTGTATCACTTGTGATGAAACCTTAGCTGCAAATAACACTTTGTGCCACAAATATTTTCCAACTTTATAACCTTTCAATCACAATTTCCCTTAAGGCCGCAATAACAAAAAAATAACCGCGAAACAATCCGGAATCCTTTCCGTTTTCAACACACTTTAAATTTTAACACACGCTTTAAAACAGACAGAGACTCGGTCTCACGAGACACTTTTTGATCCTGATTACACACACCGAACTGAACGCTACGGAAATTCAAAGTGAAATGATTGATTTGAATTGCCCCGAATTGCCCACCATGGAAAACCGAAGCGTCTGGTCGACTTTACTACAAAGAGAAGAGAAGTCTGGAGAGAGAAGAGCAGCGACGACCAAAGTTGTGTAAGTGAAGCCGGCGGATAAACGACTCCAGTTTTGACAGTTAAAATGCAATCGATTTAGACTTTAAATTAGCAACAATCTGAAACCTTTTAACTTTGTTTCTTTAGGAAAATTTTCAAGCAATTTTTATGTTATTTTATACTTCGTATCAACATATTAAAAATTGACAATATGTTAGCTCTTCAAAAAAACGATTTGATCATGGATGGACAAGGGTATGCAACAGGGTGGCGCAACGAAACGGTGTGGCTAACTTCCCCTCATTTCGGCGCACTCACACATCGAGCCCATTGAACGATGCAACGAACGCAACAAACGGGACCTGTTGTGTATCCTTGCTGTGCGACATTTATCGTGCAGCGTTGCGTAGCGCAATACACCAGATACAGTTGTACGGAATGTAAGGGTGTGTCGAAAAAGTAGAATTGTAATTAATTTTACGAAGATTCATCACCGCTATATTTGTTAATTTAATTTATCGGCCTTATAGGTGAAAAGTGATGTCCCTTTCAGTAGGGACATCTAAAGATTATGAATTTTTTTATAAATGGATAGAAGGTTAGATGAAACGAAAGATGGTAAAATCACATCATCACATATCAACATAATTTTTGTTCCGCTCGGGTCAACTGCTATGAAGTGGTAGATTCAGATAGAGTTGCATCTACCTCCACACATTAGTAGGCCACCACACATTAGTTAGATGAAAATTCATAATCTTTAGATGTCTCTACTAAAAAGGACATCACTTTTTACCGATAAGGCCGATAAATTAAATTAACAAATTGTTATTAATTTTTTGCAGAGAGAATTATAACTATAATGAATCAGTAACGAACTTACTTCTTAGAATCGTCCTTTACGAAAGAAGTTTATGCAAAAAAATAGTTTTGTAGCAGGTTCATTAAACTCTATATTGTGTAGCGACTGTTATGAAAAACACAATTTTTTCACGTCATCTGATGATAATGAATATCGACAAAATTAACAGTAACAGTACACAACAAGAAAAATTCGTGTAATTTTAGATCGAAAACGGAACATCGATTTTGATATAAAATTCTACCATGGAGTATATTTTTCAACAATATAATTTTTGAGGCGTGTAAATTTAGATCGAAAACAATGCACGAAATCGGATGACATAAACCGTCGTGTAAAAATACACAAGGATGTAGATTTCAAAACATTTTACGTTAATATTACAAATCTTTTTTAAATAACCAGATTTTTGGTGTTGTCATTGAATTAATAGCCACATGAGTAATTTTCTTTAACATTAATTTCTGATACTTTGCATACAAAAAAAAACCCACCACGGGCAGCTAAAATTGTTGTTGTTTCCGATGATCCCCAGCAGGATGATGTTTTGCCGATCAGCATCAGTAGCATTCTTGAATCCTTCCGGAACATAATAGTTATCAGAATCTCCTAAACTTCAGAAAATTTCGACAATGATCCGGCTTTTAATCCTTGTAACTGCAATGATCCTGAAACTGTTCCTGCAATCGAAAGAAAATTTTTAGTTCCGATTTTTTTTATTTCAACTATCCAGCCTACCATTTTTTAATTTAATTTTGAAAGATTTTTTCCGGGATGAATTCAACATTAACTGCGAGAACGATTTTTTTTCTTTCCGCACAATAAACCACCACCTCGAAGCTAAGCAGAAAATCTTATGCCGCGAAAAATATGAAAACATTGAAGTTGCTGTGTTTTACATTGTTTTAGATGTAATTTTATACCATATTGTAATCGGTGTAATAGATTTTATAATGAGAACTCAAAGCTCAGGAAAAAAAATTTGAAATTCCGTCTTAGCTGATTTTGGGCTTCACAAACTGAATGAACGTGAAACAACTTAAGATTAACATTTAACACACAGTGCCAAAATTGGAATTGAACCCATGCCACCAGATTACCAGCGATTACCGTCTGGGCACGAATGGAAACTTCATATATTTACATTATACAAATTTATCGAAATTGGATTATGTTGTCTTCAAATTAAACAAATTATGATGATTTTTTAATAAGATGTTTTGCCAGAATATAGAATCCAAAATAATAGAAAAGTTCGAAATAGTTATTGATGTTTCTTGTTTCTTGTATATGATGCTTTGCCACGATATTGAATCAGAAATAGTATAAAAGTTCGAAATAGAAATTTCGGAATCGATTCTTGTAAATCATAATACAAAAAGCAATCTCGTTGAATCTCGCAATTCTGAATTCATGAATCCATGTAATCCGATGTTTTGAAACATTTAAATAAAATATCAATTAAATTCTTTCATATATTTTTTAACAAAATAAATTACTTTATCTCGTCCCGTCCATTATAAAACGGACATCAATTTTGCATTGAAGCATTTATTTTTTATTTTTTAATACATTAATTTCCTGAAATCTAACTGAAAATAGTATTTTTTTTTTTGAATTTTGAAAAACTGTGGGGAAACGTTGGCCACCAAATCTAAATTGACTAGATAACATGAAAGTTTATGAGTTGGCCCAAAACTGAAATATCCTAATTCATTTAGTTATTTTAAAGCAATTTCAGATGAAGAAACAAAAAAGAGAGTTTTGTATGATCAAATAGTTCCTAATTCATGGCTCGCGAACGTTTTGTCAAAATTCCTTATAAAGGATTTATGTTCGTCTCTATCACATTGGAAAAAATGGACAAAATATTTTTCACAACTCTCTATTTGGCATGAGAAAACTTTGCAGATATGAAAAACATATTTTTAGTTCTGAATGTGTATTAAAATACCAAAATATAGGTGGTCCAAGATACCCCACTAAATGTGGCCCACGATTCCCCACAAGCTATGTTTTGCAAATAGGTTGCGTTTGTGTGACTTAGATGTTTCTTCAAAAATTCCTTTTCCACGTGAAAGAACGTGACAAAACTAAGATCATAAACGTATGAGCATATTTTTTGTTATGAACTTTAGGTCTTCCACGGATGCAATTTTCTTGTGTTTTTTTTTTTTTTTTGAATTATGTAAGTACATTTTTCTAGGTGAGCTCAATAAAAGAAGGATGATACGTACATAAGTCAACAACACATAGAAAAACATGCTTACGCAAAGCGACGACGATGGCAGTTGGGTTGAGATTTTTATCTCAACACACAGTTGAGATATTTAGCGTGGTCCACGTTTCTCCATGGCCCCACCCTCCCACCCACCCTCCCACCCCACTCTCCCCTACACTTTTTGGCAAAATCGTAGACTGTAAACTATTTAAAATATTATGAAAATATAAATTTTAACTCAATAATAAATCATTCCCGAAGACCGCGAGTAATTTTGGCTTTTGTGAAAAAAGTTATTGAAGATTTCTTATTGGTAATTTTTCCCAAATCTGCCAAAAACGGGAAATTTGAAGAAAAAAATCAGAGAAGATTTAAACTATGTTGAATTTTGGATATTTCTTTAGACACAAGTCAAAAAGTTTCGCTGTCTCCAACAGAGTTGTTAAACGAGTTAAATTTTTCATATGAAATACACTCAAATACTCTTGAATGAAGTCATAAATATGTAGTTGTAATCAAATCTATTCATATTTTTCAAAATTGAAGAATTTATACTTTTTAAAGCATTGTATACTCGAAATGAGAATATCAAGGAAAAAATAGGAATCCTTGATTTAATGAAGGATAATAAATTGATTAAAATTCAGCTTTTAGTTTTCATGTAGGTTCATTAGTGTACCAGACACTTTGATCAATTTTACTCAAGACTTATAAATTTTAAAATTTCTAATCATCTTAATTAACTTTCTTTTTTATCGTTTACAAATAAAGGGTTAATTGAAAAATCTGAATACTTTTTAGTAGTCAGTAGGGATATTAGGTCCTGGAAAGGACAAAGGATAGAAATTATGTTTTTTCTTGTTAAAAATTTAGATTTATACACTGAAATATTATATTTCCAGAAAAAAAAAATCAGAATTGAAAAACAAAGACAAACTTATCAAAAAAGTAACAAAAAATTATATGGTTATACATTTTGCCAAATTTATTTAAAAATCAAAACAAAATATTAAGACGAAAAACATATTTTTTTTACATTTTAGAACAAATATTGTTCAATAAAAACGTCGAACCATTTAAAAAAGCTTTTTTTTTAATAATTGATTTGGTAGATTTTGGTATCCTGAACTCGAATCTTTCGTTTGATTTTGTCTATCAACTCCAGTTTTGTTTATATGGAGTTTTAATCAGTTTTTTTTAATCAGAAATTATTAGCAGAACTTATTTTAAAAAGTTATTAAAAAAACAAAACCTTGAAAAAAACATTGCATATTTGGACCTCGGAAAAATTGTGTAATTTATCAAAACCTTCTTGAAATGTGAATTGAGCATTTGAATAGAAGAACACGAAACAAAAATAAAAATTGAGGTTGAAATTGGTTAAAATATTTGTAATGACATAAACGGTTTTAAACCTAAAAATTGAGCGATTTCATTCAACTGACTATAAGTCGTTGTTACGACCCGCGTGAAAATCAGTGTTGAAAGCGGTTTTTGGGAAAATTCTTATCGAATTTATTAAACCTTGTGATTTTAAACAAACAACAACAAACCTATAGCTTACATTAGGTTTAGGTATTTAGTTTAAAGTACAAAGTTTTCAATTTTATACGACTGTGAACCTGTGGTTCTTGAATTGTTTGTTCAAAATAAAAAGTTAATAACCAAGATTTGAAATTTTATTTCAATATTAAAAAAAGGGATTTATCAAATGATTATCATATTTGTAAACTGATTGTTACAGGCTGAAGTAACCAACGATCCCGATACATTGTTTCCATATGTTAAATTTCAACACAACTCAGTTTTGTATTTCTTTTTTGGTTTTTGAGAAATAGCACATGCGTTCTCTGTAGAAAACATGTTCACCCATCCCGGAAAATCTTCTCCACAGTTTCGTTTTCAGTAATGTTTCTACTACTCGGCTACTCGCGGAAAATCGCACCCATAATTTTCTCCGGTCGCTCTGAGTTTTCTCCGGCCGGTGCGTGCTGGAAGAACGCTCACCATCACTGTGTTGCATACTTGCATAAATTGATGCGAGCATACCGGCATTTTTTGTTTTGTTTCAATGAATACACCAAAAGATCCGAAGATACGTTATGATTCCGAGCCGAGGCGAGGGTGGATGCAATGAATGGGTGAATTGACGCCACGTCATCACTTCAATAATGTAAGTATGTATCGGGAAGAACATAAACAATGCTGCGAACTTTATTCAAGCCGCTATGATTCACCATATTTTCCCGAAAAAAGGTATCATCTTTAGTTGAAAGATCCTGAGTCATTCAATTCTATTCATGTATGTTGAATTCATATAAAAAATCGGAGTATCAATTTTCAATTGCAAAATCTCATTTGCAATATTTTCATTCTTTTCAATTTTAGTTTCGAATGTTTGATTTGTCTTCTTGAACTACAAACATCGAAATTGGGAAAAAAAACACAAACACACTTATTTGGCATAATCCCAATTGTTCATATGAATAAAAAAATAGCTCCAGGTTTTTCGCAGATTCTTTGTGATACCTACCTACTTTTTTGTCGATTTTCACTTTGCTTTATTACAGCCACTCGGTTATTTGTCTCTCTAGTCTTAGTGGAGTTTTTATTTCTCCGAATCTTTTCAGTCTTTTTAGTCTTATCAAGTCTTTTCATGTCTTTTCAAGCCTTTTCAGTCTCTGCAAGTCTGTTTAGTCTTTCTAGTATTTTAAGTCTTTTAAGTTTTTCAAGTTTTTTGATTCTCTTATTCTTTTTAGACTAAAAAGTTAAAACGCTTTTAAGTCTTTTTAGTTCTTTTAGTCTTCTACATCATTTCAGCCTTTTAAGTATTTTAAGCCTTTTGAGTCTCCTAAATCTTTTAAAACTTTTAAGTCGCTTAAGTCTTTTAAGCCTTTCAAGTCTCTTGAGTCGTTTAAGTCTTTTGAGTGTTTTAAGTCTTTTAAATGTTTTTAGTTGTTTATGTCTTTTTAGTCTTTTAAGTCCCTTTAGTCTTTAAGTCTTTTGAGCCTTTTAAATCTTTTTTGTCTTTTTAGTATTTGCAGTCTTTTTTAGTCTTTTTAGTCTTATAATTCTTTATAATCTTCTTAGTCTTTTAAGTCTTTTTAGTCTTTTTAGTCTTTGAAGTCTTTTTAGTCATTTTAGTCTTTTTAGTCTTTTTAGTCTTTTTGGTCTTTTTAGTCTTTTTAGTCTTTTTAGTCTTATTAGTCTTATTAGTCTTTTTGATCTTTTAAGTCTTTTTAGTCTTTTATGTCTTTTTAGTCTTTTTAGTCTTTTCAGTCTTTTTAGTCTTTTTAGTCTTTTTAGTCTTTTTAGTCTTTTTAGTCTTTTTAATCTTTTTAGTCTTTTTAGTCTTTTTAGTCTTCTTATTCTTTTTTGTCTTTTTAGTCTTTTGAGCCTATTTAGTCTTTTTAGTCTTTTAAGTATTTTTAGTCTTTTTAGTATTTTTAATCTTTTAAGTCTATTTAGTCTTTTAAGTCTTTTTAGTCTTTCTAGACTTTTTAGTCTTTTTAGTTTTTTTGTCCTTGAAATCTTATTAATCTTTTTAGTATTTTAAGTCTTTTTAATCCTTTAAGTCCTTCAAGTCCATTTCATGTCTTTTCAGTCTTTGCAAGTCTGTGTTGTCTTTCTAGTTATCTTTATATTTTTTCAAGTCTTTGTTCCTCTCATGTCTGTTTAATCTTTTAATCTTTTCAGTCTTTTCGGTCTTTTGAGTCTTTTTAGATTTTTTATTATCCTTTTAGTCTTTTCAGTCTCTTTGATAATTTTGTTATTTTTAGTTTAAACAATCTCTGATATTCTGATTTTGATTTGATATGTCTATCTTTTTGAGAATGCTGATAATCAAATGCAATTAGGATTTTTTTTTTGTAATTCTGATACTCACGACTTTTGCAGTTAGTTACACTTATGTCACAGAAAATCACTTAACCTTGCTTATGTTCGATTGGCACTGCTAATATCTGGCTGTAAACATACCGGGGGTGATAATATTCTGGCGTCCAGCAGAATTATTAAAATTGGCGAGACAGAAAAGGACATCGGGGCCACTCATAATATAGGACGACTTCTATCCGCCGCCGCCGCCGCTCCCCACACGAATCCCAAGCTGCAATTTGCTGGATGTAGCCAGACGGACTGCCTCGTCAACAACAGACAACAAGAGACATCCAGCAGCAAAGACATATTCCAAAGGGTGGTTTCTGGTCGGTACTCGATGAAAATGATGTACTGTCTGTCTGACTGAATGGAGCATGTTTGGATTCTTGGCTCGGATCGACAATTGCACTACTAACATTCATTTGAATGCATATATGCATCATTCTCTGGACTGGTTAAATTATCTTGAACGTTATAAACGCCCGATACATTACATGGCTTTTTTTTAATTCGGTTCGTCTTTCGGGTACGTCTAACACATGGGGTCACCCGGTTGTTGGGGGATCGCTTCGCAATTATGGAAATATTTCATTTATTTGTATTTATATAGAAACTTTATTATAAGAAACAAATTAAACTACAAATTTGATTCATTTCAAGGAAAGTTTTTGGCTGAGTAATGGCCAAAAAACTTTTGAGTCAAGTTAAGAGATTAAATTCGACCAAAAGTTTCCTCCAGTACTATAGGCAATTATATTTCGAACGGATATCCGGAAACATAACGGAACAGAGATAAAAAAAATGAGCTACATGAATGTGCATTATTAGAACATAGAAAAATGTTTCGATTTCCCGTTGCGAACACTGAAAAAAGCTAAACAGATAATGCATTGCATCATGCCATAACCTGCCGACTTATTTTCGTTGACTTAATTGTGTTATCGCACAAAACAAACGATGCACCCAAAGGAACATAAAAGCTAATGAAGACTAATGAGTCGTCGTCGTTG
Organism: Uranotaenia lowii; assembly: GCF_029784155.1. Taxonomy (NCBI): domain Eukaryota; kingdom Metazoa; phylum Arthropoda; class Insecta; order Diptera; family Culicidae; genus Uranotaenia; species Uranotaenia lowii. The sequence continues at coordinate 82,207,193 of NC_073693.1, forward strand.
CTAAAGCAAATATTGACAACATGACCCAAATCAGACGGAGAAAGAATCTCTTACCTGTGCTAATTCTTCCGTGTTGGAAGAAAAATTCCCGTCGAACTGTCTAGCCCTTTTACCTTGATGTACGCAAATTGAGCGATTCCTGGCGCGAAAAAAATCTCTAGTGGGTAAACAATGGTGTTTCGGAAGGTATGTAAAAATACTCACATTACATGGGAGAATATTGTATTCGATATATATTTTTGTGTTGTGTTGTGTTGCGTTAAAATAGAATAATATAATGTTAACTTGTTAAAAGTTAAGATTAACGAAAAATATATGTATAGTAAGTATTTGTTAAATATTTGACTTTGATTATCATTTACTACACTTCTTTGGTTGCCAAAATGCCAACCGAAAAAAACACGATCACGATCACGAATTTTGCTGAATAAATACCACCCCTCGGAAAGCCATCGCACCGATTATTCGAACTATTAAGATAGTTAATTTTGAGGCAGAAAGAAGGTTCCTAACCATTTTTAATTGTAATCATCCGTGAACAAATGGGAAACGTTTTGATGGGCCGCCTTATATTGATCACCAATTACTCCCGGTACTAATTTTATCGAGACCGGGAATAATGAGGTAACTGTAATAGCATTAAAATAATGTGCTACCCGGGACAGAACGATCCCAGATTCGCCGCGGGAAACGAGTCTTCCAATGTAGAGAAAATACATTTGAACATTTGAATACGATCTCACTAAATAAGAATAAATAAATTAACAGATAAATTCACTTAAAAAGACACTGCAAGACCCGATTTTGAGATCCATAAACATTTTGAAAACCGTGGTCGAATTACAGGTGCGAAGAACCATTCTCGTTAAATGTGGGGTGACATTTGCGCATTAGTTTTTAAAAATAGCAATAAGGTTAAAATATGTATTTTTAGATTATCGTAGTCATCTACTAAGGATACAGAAAATCATGCAAATTTATCTAAAATGGTCTAAATTCTTCACAATTTTTAATTTTGTCGGTTGTTCTATTTTCTTACTATTCTAAAGCATGTTGAATTTCAACGAAAAAAAAAAGAAAAAAAAAACAAACGGGTTATTTCATTACCCAGTGTCCTTAAACGCTAGGCTCCTGCTTAAATATGGTGATCGTGATCGGAAATATATAGATTTAGTCTGATGACTGGAGAATTAGAATACAGCAATTCTAATCAGTCTCTCACTAAGATTGATTCGTTGTCGAGTCTCCGTTTTCTTGTTGTTGCCGGTCCGAGATAAGCCGGTCCAGCTTTTTACCATTGCGCATACGCTTGGATATGCCAACCAATCCCGGCGGGTCGTACGAGTCAGGGTCGGTGAGACTGCGCTTGCAGGTGGCCAGATCCGGGGTCCTTACGATGTGATTTATGCGTTCCAAATCCTGGAAATTATGAAAATACAAAATTAGTTATCGTAACTAGAATTTAAAAATTAGTAACTAGAATTCAGGCAGAACCCAATTTAAAACTTATTCGGTAAATACCTTTTATAAATAAAAACTAAACACGACAGATCTGACATCGGATAATGATATACATTTACCTTAGCAGGACTGCAGTGAAATTTATACGTGATTGAGTTGGGCGACTCTTTCCTGTCTCCGTTTCTGCGGTCCATCGGATTGACGTACAGTGGAATTCGTGCATCTATTTGTCTTGGCGAAAGCATGAGGCTGCGACCTCTCGGAGGCGGTGAAAGCACCAAGGAATGCTACGTCGAACACAAAAAAAGTTGCTTTGTACATATAGTAATATGAACAAACGTAAAGCGAAATTTATTGCAACTTACTTCTTCGGCGTTGTTGAACTGCATCGCAAATTCTTGCATCAGCTGAACGTAGACATTGTTGTAGAAGCGAATAATATCACCACGTTCCTCTTCTCCGTGCTGAACCGAAATGCCGGCCAAATCATTCGGATTTACTCGATGACCCTCTTCGTTACGATTGCCACTGGCCCCACTTTGTTGTTGCTGGCGCTCTTGCTCCTGTTCCGGGTTCACCCGTCTCATAAACACACTCCGATAGACATGGCTGCTCGATTGCGGCTGGCAACGGTAGCATCTCATGATTTCGGTGAATGTGATGTTGCGCCTGCGCACCTTGACGAACACGTAGATGGCACACATGAGCATTTGGTCCAAGTGTCGATCACGCATCAGCTCTGCCGAGAAGTTTACGATCGAGCGCTCGAAAATGGTCCAAATCTGTTTCTGGATGTCTAGAGATGTGAGGTTCAAATTTGCGCACAGATGCATCATACGCACAGCCGCAATTGTGTAGAACTGAAGTGATTGAAGGATGTATTAAAAATCAGATAAAAATAAAAGTGCATAAGATCGATAAAAATTTAAAAAAAATGTATCTTCAGAATTAAAATCAATCATATGTGCGTTACCTTTCGGAAGAACAGTTTCAAAGAGCTCTCCCCGGGTCGTCGTTTTGACAAGGATCCATTCGGAACCGGTAGCTTCAGCGGTGAGTTGAAATCCAGTGTCGATGCAAACGGTTGATTCAAATTGCGTGGGCCGAGGGTTTCTGAAAATATTCGGAATAAATTCATTATTGATTGCAAAAACGGTTCGTATGATTTTTGATGAATTAAGTTTAACAAAGCGCATACTGATGTTACTATAACCGGTTTTTTTAAGCATGTTTTAATTCCAGCGATGAGTGTTAAATGAGTTAGTCTATGCTGAAAGTTAGGAAGGTCCAAATCATGTTCTGACCGTGAATATGCAAGGGAAGTCTGTTTTTAAAGACGAGACATTTAGCAAAGCAAAGTGGAGGAGGTGAAAAGCGATAAGGACTTTGTAGAAACCCAAATGGTAAATCTTGCGGGCGAATGCAGATGATGATGCCATACGGGAAGGTTGCTATCAAACTAACCATTTGATTGTTGAGAGTTTTGCTTTTTGGGAGTTTGGGAAGAATCTGCAGCACTGTTTCGATCTTCATCAAGACCAAACAGCCGTTTTTTAGCTGAATCTGGGTTTGGAACCTTCCTGATAACCGTCCCAGTTGACGAAGTAGCCGTTGAAGTTGAAGGTGTTGCCTCTATATAGGTCAATATAGGTATCAATTTCACAAAGTTAATTTAACATGGAGCCAGTTAAATGGAAGGTGGTTTGATACTCTTACCGTTTTTCAGTTGATCGTTTATCTTCACAGCGCTATCACCCGGTTTGTGCGGAGTTATACCAGATAAATCCGTCGAGGATTCCACTTCTTGTGCTGTTGGAACGGTGTAATTGATTTTCTGCATCGTTGTCCACAGAGGCGATGAACTAGTCCAACTTAGTGATTCTAAGCATTGTTCTTCAACCTGTGTTAGAGAAAACAAATATCAGTTTAATATTCTAAAATAACAGAAAATAAATGCTAGACTTACGATCGTCAGATGTTTGATGACGTCCCGCGTCAGCAAATCTTGGTGGTTCAAAATTATCATTTCGATAATACGATAAAAAATAAAGGGAGGCATCTCGAAGGCCTTCAATATCCAAGAAAAGTTCTGCTGTAGATTGTGCGCATAGATAACTATTTCGGCACTGCACACCAGGAGTGTTTTGTTGAACATATCCTCGCTACAAAGCTGCCAAATCATGTTTTGATGGTGGCGTCTTTGTTCGACCCTTACGATGTTTTCCAACAAACGATAATAAACAGCCTCAATCATATCGTACTTTGCAACGGCGGACTTTTCGTTCCATTTATGTTGGGTCATCCAAGCTAGAAACTTTTCACGAAAGCCGGCAAGTCTGCTCTTGACAATCGTAGTTGGGTCTCTAGAAACACTTCTGAACAACTCCTGCAACGACCCATGGGGTTGTCCATCGTACCCGGTTAGTTTCATGCGTAATTTGTTAACCGAGGCATTTGCGGTTGAGATTGGAGTAAAATTATTGCACTCTGCATTACTAATGATTCGGGCACGTCCAGTGAGTGGCGTCTGCTGGCAAAGAGGGATCTTCTCCGGCGTTCCAATTGGATTCAGCTGTTGGTTATGGAACCTGGCCAAGAATGGGGAATCCAACTTCTGAACCAAAGCTATGCGCTCGTCAAATTCTCCACAGCTCAGTATAAAAGTATCATACAAGCTGTTAAGGGACTTCAAATTGTCATCGAAGTTACCGACAGTTGTCAGATCTGTGAAACTATTCTGATCGCCTTTCAGTACGTTTGTCTGGAAGAACTTTTCGATTACGTCCTTCCAGCTAGTGTTCAAGGTGTTCAGCACATTTGAGCCGCAGCCTTCGTCACAAAGAGCTTCGATTACACAAACCGGCTGTTCCGGGATGTTACCGGACATGAATCCTTCCGGAATGCCTTCGAATGTTGGGTTAACGATATCTTTTCTTCCATCGGCAATCGCATTGGCGTATAGCATGTTCAAACAGCACAGAAGCATATTGTAGGACGAAACCAAATCTCCACTCTGCTCTGGATACTCAGCCTTGGCGCAGATGAAAAGGGTCCAAATAAACTCAAACAGCCGATTCGGGCTACAAGGAACAGGTTTCGATTTTTTGCCTCGCTTGGGTTCATCCGTATTGGGTGCAAGGAAAATAAGCGGGAAAATTTCGCAGTACTTGACGTAGATGGACATCGAAACGGTAAAGCTGTGCTGCAGATTATTTATGGCCGTGCGCTGGTTTTCCGGCAGTGAAGCCATTTCGATCCACTGAGAGATTTTGCTGTCGAACTCGATGAACCTTCAAAGAAAAGGAAACGGTTTGAATTGGGGGTTTTTGCGTGTTGCTGCAAAAAAACAAGAGTAGGTACGGTTGTATACTGTTTACCGGAAGTACCATTTACCGGAATACCATTTACCGGACTGTACTATTTACCGGAATTCCATTAACCGGACTATACCATTTACCGGAATTCCGTTTACCGGACTATACTATTTACCGGAAAACCATTTACCGGAACTACCATTTACCGGAATTTCTTTGATACGTATAAATTTGGGTTGTACCCAATTTTCCCGGAAATTTTCGCCAGAATTTACCATTTCTCAAAAAAAAATCGCTTGAAGGACCATTTCCCAGAGAATTGAATATTTTTATACGAACTGGAATACGAAAAAAAGAACTGGTTTCCAAAAAAGGGGTTTAAAAATATTATTCTTTGCGGCAAGGCCGCAACCAACGAGGATGAAGGGGCTGAGGCGGCACAAAGCCGCCGAGGGTCCCAAATCCGAGGTGGCCGCCGACCCGCCGTCGGAAGCGGCGGCCCTATTACATTGGTCTAGGTCTGTCGGGGCTTCATAGGTCTGCGTGAAAGCTAGGGGTGATCCCTTAGTCCCGTCCGCCACGCGACAGCGTGAAGGACAATATGTCTTTCAAGTTCGAACGCGCAGCGTGAGGAGTCGGATACTAAAAACAAAAACGATTTTTAAAAGCCACACTGGTCATCATGAAATCAATTAAAGTACCCAAATCTTGACCAAAAACCATTCTGGGCAAAAGTTCACGGGTAAACGGGGTACAATAATAGATTTGTCCTTAAAAACTCTTAATCCGGTAAATGGCATTCCGGTAAATAGTACATTCCGGTTAATGTCATTCCGGTAAATGGTTCATTCCGGTAAATAGCAGTCCGGTAAACGGTTCATTCCGGTAAATGAATTTCCGGTAAATAGCATTCCGGTAAATGGTTTTCCGGTAAATGGAATTCCGGTAAACAGTATACAACCGTAGGTACACTTACTTTATGTTACACAGCCGAAGTAAGCGTGTCAAGGAAACACAGTTTCCCTGTAGGACGGAATTGGTGTTGCCAACGGTCGGCGTGACCGTTTGTCGACAAGCCACGTAAAGCGAGCAGCATAGCCAGTGCAGAGGGTCACCCTGAAAAGGAAGAATAAAACAAAATCATTTCAATTTAATCTCAGCAAATATTTTCATCTAATTTTTTAACGGAGGATTCAATTCCATACATATTTCATTAAACTCTCTTGACTGATATCAAGCCCTTTAACTCCAAAACATTACAGTTCCAATTTTTTAACGCGTCACATTCTTATTAGTTCGCCCCTCTGATGTCCAATCAAACACGTGGCATTTTGCCACGACCTTGAACTGTTCCTTTTATTATGAGGAACATCACAGTGATTCTACTATTATTCCTTTTTCTGACATACAAATTTACATCTTTTCTGAAAGGCGTTCAATAACAATACGGTTTCAAAAAGTAACTTTCGATTAATATAAAATGTCTTCGATCATGGTTAATTAAACAAGTCATTATATAAACTACTCATTAGAAGAATAACAAATTTTGTATTTTTTCAAACGAGAAAGTTACAATTACAAGTTTCTGTGCTGAGAAAATAATATCACATCCGCCCGAACATCTTGCGCAAGATCAGTCACCTTCTTTTCAATTTAAAGGGCACTAGCCTACGCGGAGAAAAGCGAACGGGCCAAAATCAGCTGTCCAAATGCACCAGCAAGGACGCGCCAAACCCCGTATAGAAGCTGAAACCCAAAAGAAAATCGAAGAAAAATGACGCTCGAGCTCGCACCGGATAAAAAGGCACCACAATAAACTTTTCTTTCTCGTTTTTAGGGGGATGTAAAAAAATATAACAGGTAGTTTCATCACTCACATATGCCCGAAGAGGATATCAGCACATAGAGATGAGGGAAAACAATGTCAGCAAGATACGGTTTGCTGCTGAACGCGCCATGTGCAATAAAGAAAGGGTCAGATTGCAGACATACATGATGCATCTGTTTCTGGTCCCGGACGACTTTTGGGTCGAACATTAACAAATCCGCCACCGCCTTTTGGTGTTGTGTGTGTGTGGAATAAGCCATACGATGAAAATCGGGGGCAATGAAAAGCATCTGAAGCTTCTGAACAACAACAAAATTGTACGAACTACACGTAGTTCATGCTTATTTTCATTGTCATTTAGGACTCTATTATTTCAGCACGTCTAACTCTAAGCTTCCCTGAACGTTGTTCAAAGGAAAATTTAAAGCCTAAAATGCTAAACAATTTACCTCGAAAATGAATGAATACAGGTAATAACAGGTGAGAATTTTACAATAGAATTGGAATTCTAAGTTCTACAAGGTCTTTCCTTTCGTTATAGCGATCTAGAACTGGTTTAATAAATAATTTAGTGTAGGATTGACTTTTTTTCAGGTGAGGAAGCATCAGAGTTCAAAATCTATATCAGGAAAAAAATCGAAAGCTCAAAATCAGTATTCAAGAGTAAAATTTGGTTTTATTTAAGATTAGAATATTGTTGATAGGTTTGTCGTAAATGAAGATTGTATACCGTTTGTTAAAAAGTCATTTGGTATAAAGCCGTTTTTGTAGCTTCTTTATTTGAAACGGCTCATGCCTTTAGGTTTTAAGGAACCAAACTCGTTTTGTTTGTTTACAAATGTTTGCTCAAGTCTAGTTCATTATTTTTCTTAGACGAAAAAAAAGATAGGGAAATATGAAAAATAAAAAGAATTATAGACGAAGATCAATAGCTTTGAGAAAAAGGTAGGTATATTTCAAACATGTAGTCAGGCTTGGCAAAAGTCATCGTTATGAGGCGTGAAGCTGTGACTGTGAAGCCTCTTGGTCCGTCAAACTCAATTGACTGTTCCTTAACGACCAGTCACTTCGTTTGCCAGTCATTCATTCCCCAGTCATTTGAAGCTAAAATAATAATCTAGTCAAGCAATCGCATTCAAACGACCGATGACGAAAATGAAACGCATTTATTATTATTGTTGCTCCTGCCAGCAAGCCGAAGACGACCGAAGACGAACAAGAAAAGCATTTATTATTATTGTTGCTCCTGCCAGCAAGCTCGTTTTCAGTTTTTTATTGCTATTGTTGCTCTCTGCCAGCAAGTCGTTCAAGTAGTTGTACCTGCCGTCAGCAGCCGATCGAAGTGTGAAAAGATTTGCCAGTCACTCTCAGGAGAAATTTTGACCTTGTGTAGGAGCTTCGCCAGTCGATGATGGAGAAATGTTGATTGTTGTCGTGCTTTATCCGTCATGCGAGTAGTGAAGCTCCGTCAATTGAGAACAGTGCCAGTCGTTTGATGAAACAAAACTAGTCGGGTCAAGCGTGACGGGCGAAATTTGCCATCACTGCATGTAGTCCAAGTCCAACACGGCCAGGACATTTCTCACTGGAACATAGGGTGGTTTTCCTCGGACCCGAAGGGTGTCTATTCAATTTGTTCTGACAACAAGATGGACTTCACACGACCAAACAATATGGTCGATGTCATAATAACCTCGGCCGCAAGCACACAAATTACTGCCAGTAATGTCAAAACCATAGAGTACCGCGTCTAAGGAATAATGATTGGACATGAGACGGGAAAATAAACGAATAAAATCCCGACTAAGATCCAATCTATTAAACCAGGGTTTAAGGCTTACCTTTGGGATAATCGAGTGGAGCCACCGACTCAACTCATCCTCGTCTCATTTGCGCTGCCAGTTGACGAGAGAGTTTTTTCAAACAAAAAAGTAGAATTCGTTGAAGACGATTTCACGGTGATTAGTGTCGTCTTACATCGCCCCCACCTTTGCCAGAGTCTGCCGTCTCATTACCCACTATCGACCAATGCGAGGGAACCCAAACAAAGGTGATGGTACAGCTACGTTTTGATAAAGCACTCAAATGATCCCGTATCTTCTCGAGGAAGTACAGCGAGTGCTTTCCTGGTTTTATTGAATGGATTGCTTCAACAGAGCTCAGACTATCCGATACAATATAGTAGAGTCCAACAGGCCGTGAAGAGACACTGCCCAAAGCCCGGTGAATAGCTGCTTACTTCGCTATACATATAGAGCATGGTCACTGGGAGACTGTGAGAGGCGCTAGATATTTAGTTAAACACTCCAAATCCTGCTATTTCTTCTATTAGTGATCCATTGGCGAAGTAAATTTTATCAGCATCGACGTGTCTATATTTAGCTTCGAAAGTTCGTGGAATCAAAAGTGGGCGATGCTAATCCGGGATTCCACGAATTTCCTGCTGCATAGACGAATCAAACTGGACAAACGAATTATCGTAGTCTGGGCTGCAAACAGCTGGAGAATACGAAGAAGGGTTTACCTGCATTGACATGAGGACATGATATATAGACATAAACCTAGTTTGAAGATTTTGCTCAAGTAACCTTTCGAAATTTACAATTACCAATGCATTGCAAAATGGGTTCATGACCTCACACCTGATGAGGAACCAGAGTGATAAAAAATTGAATCGATCTTTCAGAGGGAGTATTTCTGCCAAAACTTCAAGACTCATGTTATGTGTTGAGGGCATACAGCCCAATGCGATGCGGAGACAATGATATTGGATACGCCCGAGTTTGGTGAGGTGAGATTTGGCAGCTGACTGGAAACAGAAGCTACCTTTTTCCATCACTGAGAGAATTGTTCGATACAATTTTAATAATCTTCTGATGGGTTCCCCACCAGGTCCCAGTGATTGATTCTTTGTTGGCATTTTCCTCTCAAATACTCAACGTGAGCTCTCCAGGTACACTTGGAAACAAACCAATACCTAAGATACTTAAAACATCACGATTTAGTAATCGTTCTGCCTAGGAGTTGAAGTTTAGGTTGAGCAGGTCTATGTGTCTTAAAGAAAACAACCATATCCGTTTTCTGAGGGGAAAACTCAATCCCAAACTCCAAAGCCCGGGAAGTCCATCTGGGGTCTCTGGCCATTATTCCAATCCGGACTAAGGCTGTACCCGTAATGGGAGACCATACTCGCGCAAAGCGCTCCACGGCAATACTCATTCGTACTACTCCTGCAAAGTTTTCCCCTCCCTGTCACGATTCGCGACTCATGGGACATCTCTCCGTCGCATTCGGCCTAAGCTAGTCTTTAACGAATCAGCTGCATTTGATTTGCATGGATTCAATACGTTTTTCAAGCTGGTATTCATAAAGCGGGCCACAGACTACACAACAGTTGTACAAATGCGATGAAATTTTGTCGCTGTGAGCACGATTTGTATCGTGTATGGCACTGCTTGAATGAGCGCCCAAACGGTTGGAGTAAAATCGGTCGGGATCGAAATATTTTGTACAACACATTCTCCCAGCCGGGGTGGAGATGGTTTTTATTTTTGTTGCTGTTGCTGTTTCCGCCAGCAATCGTTTGTGTTCGCGTGAAATATGTTTGTATCGTGTGTGGGCGAGCATAGATCGAACAATCGTCGTGGAATCATCGAATTTGTACAGGCCAATTTGTGTAGTCTATGGCCCGCTTAAGACTCAACTTTTTTCATGTTCATAACATCAGCCCATGAGTTACATACAACCTTGAAAAGGGAAAATTTCGTTCCTTGAAAGTTTAATCCAATCCACTAAATTTCTTTGAAGAACACATAAATCCTCCTCCATCACCATCAAAATCATCAACGCAAACACTTGAGCAACAACAAAAAATCAATCAATACATAAGAAAAAAAAAAAACTACAATATCATCACGTATTAGTAGCTACGCCGTCGCCGGGATATGCAGAAAGAAGTAATAAACATCATCTAGAATATGCAGGCGATGGAAGCGCTGACGAATTTGGGTGATATTTTTGCATTAGTGCAAGTGGAATGCAGCTTTTCACCCAACTTTTGACAGTTCTAAAGGGGTTTTTCTTGAGGACAGAAAGAATAACTTTTCGCTTCCATCGCCCATGTAATGTAGATCTTGATTTGATCCTGCAAATAACTGTACATATAATAATCTGTCCAAACCGGGTATTTCATTTCAAATCTTTTGACCTTTATCCCGGGAGAGCCCAGGTACAATAAAAAAAATTGGTCTTTATTTTGATGAAGGGTTAAGTCCGGCCATCTTTCGCCGATGTATATACCTACGATTAACAGGGACGGGCCAGATTTTTTCAAACCTTTAAATTACAATATCCGGATTAGCTCGGGGCTCGGATATATCCATGCAATAGGTGGATGTTCAATTTAGAGAACCACAAAGGCTTGCTACTCACCTCCAAAGTGTAGTTGCTCCGGATGTCCCGAAAGGCACTCCAGGACCGTTCCTCCGTCGAGACATCGGTGTTGAGCTGCTCGCAGATGGCCCGATGTTCAGTACGGAGCGCCTCTTCGTCCGCTTGATTAGTCATTTTGGCTCTTCCAATGATTCCGAGACTCGATGATTCGGAAACCAAGTAATAATGTAACCCAGCTTCAAATAGGAGGTAAACACCAGCTAAGAAATGAAGCCACTTTGAAATGTGCACCCAAGGGAAGTCACAAATGTTGCTGCAGAAAAACACTGTAAACTGGAACACCGGATACACTGGAATATCGCGAAACGCGGGGACCTGACCTAATCCGTGTCTCGACGGCACTAGAAACGAGAAGCGAGTGATTTGCTGGCTCCGCTCTGAAATGCTGAAATCACGTCATGCTCGAAATCTCGTCATGATGATTGAGGCGGGCAAAGCGTGCGCGCAAGCGGAAGAAGAACAACCGTCATTGACAAAACAAGGGACGCGTCGTGTATTTCGTTAGATGTTTTTTGATATTTATTTTATATATAAAAGTGAGGTTAGCGCAATGATACTCTAACACTAGAGTTGAATTAAAACCAATTGGATTAAAATCCAAAAAAAAAAAGATAATCTAACACAGATTTTCATAAGAATGGCTATTGCTTTCTCTGTTCAACACATGAGAATTTATACCGAGATCGCATCACCAATAGTTCGACAATTCAAATAACTGTCAGGCTTTAATGACATGATATTTATTAGAGTAAGAAAGTTTTTCATCTATAAAGTAGGTGAGTAAAAAAATTCGCTCCCTTCGCTTCTGCCTGAACTAAATTTTAAATTTCTTCAATTTACAGAGTCTCACATGAAAGTGAATTTCTGATGTGTATCAGCTGAAGGTTAAAGCTGCTTGACTTTTTTTTTTTAAATTAATCTTTCAACCCATAAAATGTGAGCCTGATTTATACTCCAAATGTTCTAGATTTCCACAAAAGCTTATTGTTTTGAAGAAAATAAATCCAATAACCCTCAATTGGTTTCCCTTTATTTAACACGTTGGTCGCCATGGGACCCATATTCGGGTGACGGGTGTATTTCCTTTATATTAACGCTGAAAGAATTTCTTTGGGCCTGGCTACCATGCATATAGGCTCGTTAAGCGGGACATAGACTACACAAATGGCCTGTACAAATTCGATGATTCCACGACGATTGTTTGATCTATGCTCGCCCACACACTATACAAACATTTTTCACGCGAACACAAACGATTGCTGGCGAAAACAGCAACAGCAACAAAAAAACCATCTCCACCCCGGCTGGGAGGATGTTTTGTACAAAATATTTCGATCCCGACCGATTTTACTCCAACCGTTTGGGCGCTCATTCAAGCAGTGCCATACACTATGCAAATCGTGTTTACAGCGACAAAATTTCATCGAATTTCTTCGCATTTGTACAAATGTTGTGTAGTCTGTGGCCCGCTTTATGCCTGGCTAGTAAGACTTTGTACCAAAACCAATGAAACTCGCTGAAGTGGAAGAAATGAAAATTTATTCGTACAATGAACATTCGGGTATGAATGTTGATACAATATGTTGTTTTTTTTTTTTTTTAATCTACAGCACTGAAATACATGCCGTTGCCTGAAAACACCGAAACAACCGCCCACCGCCCCCTCCACCCATCATCGTCATCAATGTTTTGGCGGGGAAAGAGACGAGAACCGTCATCATTGGCGGGGAAAGAGACGAGAACCGTCATCATTGGCACGCGAGGCAGCGGGCGCGTTTCAAAAACGCGCGAAAACTGGACCTGTTGTGGCGGGAAAATTATGGCGTCGTCTCTCTCTCGGTTGCGGATTTGGTATGAACCATGGTCATTACAACCCCCTTTGGTATGAACAATCGTGTTCTAGTTCTAATTCCGGAAGTTTGATTTCTGGTAAGTGATTTTCTGTTTACTTTTATTAGATTCAACTAGTCAGGAAAGGTGAAAAAAAGAATTCATTTTGAAGTAAATATTTTAGAATTTGTATAAAGTATGTTGTTGTTGGCGGAAGAGCGCGGGCAGGCAGCGAAACCCGCCAAAGGCGGGGAGCTCTTTGAATGAGAGCCCAGCGAGTTTAAAAATTACGAATGAACCTTTTTGTATTTTGGCACTACACTGAGAAAATTTCATCGATAAAAATGATCGTAATGGTAATAGAGTAGGGGGGTGACAATCTGGTTCTTCTTGCGAAAAAGAATCTTTTTTTTTCTATCCATCGGTAGAAACATTTATGGTGTTTTCCTCTCAAAGCAGTACGAAGTTGAAAAAGTCAAAATTTCAACCAATGAGGAACCAGAATGATTGTTGTGTTAGTGTGGAATCATTCATAGTTCTCTAGGATTTGACATCTAGTTCGGTTCCTTGACAGCAAAATGTCAGGTTTGTTATGGGCCCACAAAATCGTGGGGCCGTAATTTTGATGGTTGTCAAAATCAATGACAAAGGATAGGGCTGTCACCCCCCTGTAATAGAGCATTTCCTGAGACAGATGGTGGTAGGGTAGCATTTTGTTTTTGTTTTGAAAAATGTAAACACCTACTGGTCGCCATTTTGAACTTGGGAGATTAGCACGGTTAAATTATTTCTTCAAAAGATATATTTTTTTCAAATTAACATTACATAACATCAACATTACCTTCAAAGTATGGCATGTCTAGAATTTTTAAATTTTAGCTAGTTTAAAAAATTAAGAATTTTGCACAACCATTACTATTCAGGGGTGTAATTTGCTCACACAATGAGTTTAATGTGCATTTTTTCCATAGTACATTGAGAGAGCAAAACCGAGCACTGCCTGAGCTAGCTGTCCATCAATGTGCCACATCGAAGCAAATCACTGAGCTACGCAGCGGTAGCCCTCAGCACATTGAGCTGCACAATGTGTACCAGTATACCCCCACAACGCTGAATTCAACAAACGAAAGCGCATTCTTCCTCAATAAACAAGCAACAGCAACAACACAGCCGAAATTTGGGCGGGCTCGGCCTGCCGGCTGCCGAACACCGTTGCCACAAAAAAAATGTATCATAAATGAGTCTGATCTTTAACTTTAATTTAACAGAACCAAATACACTGATGGTATTGATTTTCGTGGCATCGCTGGTCGGCAGCCGGCAGGCCGAGCCCGACCGAATTCCGTTTGTGTTGTTGCTGTTGCTTGTTTATGAGTTATTTTCTTCATTGCAAGCAGCCGGTGTGTCTTCGTGCCGGACTTGACGAACGATGATCGTTTTTATTTCTTTCGATGAGAAGAAAAACTAAAACGAAGAAGATTGCTTGGCAAATTTCTAAAGCCAGAATTCACACTGAGCAGCACATTGAGCAGAGTGAATCAGCTCATTGTGTTTTTCATCATTGTGAGAAACCTCTCAGAAAATTCGATTATCGGCGCGCAGTAAGAGAGCGAGCAGTAGATATTCTATCGCCGTGCGCGCAGTTCTAAAAAGCTTGCGTTCACATTGTGCTTTTAGAACACATTGTGCTGTTTTGAGGAGTATAACACCCCTGTTACTATTCCACCTCCAATTTGGTTTCGTTACTATTCGGCCATTGAACATGCGAAGTGTTGTTATTATTTTTACCCTACCACCAGACGCCGAAAATTGTAAACATGAGAAATCAGCTGTTCGGTTGACAAGTCGGAAAATGCCTTATTGTAGTTAATCAATAAACGTTTATGATTAAACAACAAATTTAATAATATTGCACTGGTATTTCGCCACCATCCCAAATAACAGCGCACAAATTCAACTGCATAATTTTGATTAATTTTTTTTTAATTGAACGAAAATTACAATAGCATGCATTTTATCATTTTTCGAGTTGTTTTGAACTTTCTTGTTTCTTTTACTTGACAGTTTTCGATTTTACAAATTTTGTTCGTTTTCTAAGAACATATGCTAATACGAAATTAACTTACTTAATAAATTAAAATCATTTAATATTAATCTATAAATTAAATAGTTAAACATATTCAGCCACAATTGTAAGACTTGCTTCTTTTTTCGAATATTAACAAATGGTTGTTGCGTACTTTGGACAAAGTATCATTTTTCAATTATAACAGTTGAAATTAGGAACGATATCGTTTACCCAAGTAACAATTTAAGTTTTATTCCAACCTTAACAGTTCGCTTAAGACTATTTCCTAAAGCTACTTTATAAGCCAAAGCGCATTCTACGCTATTGGCACAACTACTTTAAAGTTAACATATGGCCAAAAGGGACCATTTTGTTAACGTTTTTAAAGCTAATTCTATACGCTATAATAAAACATCCAACAGAATAGTTTTATTCGACCTTATAGACATAGCTTTGAGAAACCTTACAGAGCCCTCTTCAGACTATCCACAGCTCTTTTAAAACTACGTCGTGGAATCTGATAGGAATTTTACTGTGGGATATGTGAAATCTGATAGGAATTTTACTGTGGCAGCTGTGGAATCTAATAGAAATTTTACTGTGGGAACTTTCTGTTCCGATTTTTCTCGTTTTATCACTTACTCTCCCAAGCATTTGATGATAGGTAAAGATTCCATTTAAAATATTTTAAAAATATTCTCATTCTCATTTTCAATATATCTAAGCAAGAAACTTCCTGCAACCTCAGATTTTTGGTGAAGTGTATACGAAATAGCATCAAAACTTAAGCGCGCCTCAAAGAAAATCAGGATTGACCATATTTTAAGCATTTTTTAAATAAAAAAATTATAATTAAAAGAAAATATAAATTGACTCAAATGATGCAATTTTTGTTTTACATTGAAATTTATCACCTATACAACAAATAGTACCGTCAACATTGTCAAATTGATGAAAATGTCGAGTTTTTAGTATTAAAGTATTATTTACAGCAACATGGCGTCAGTAATTTCGATTCAATTTCACAATCAACATGGCGCTCAGTAAATTAATATTGAAAATCTTAAGGCAGTTGTAAAACAGTGTTAAGATGGTTTTATGACGGTTAGAAAAATGTGGTAATAAAACAATTTCAATAAACAGTTTTTAAATGGTTTTAAGAGACCTTGAATCAAAGCTTCGTTTGACGTTTCTCTAAATGGAATACACGCTCATGATGGATTTATCCATTTTTGAGAAAAAGAAGTTTTTCGCAATAAATGAAAACATTTCGATTTGTTGCTTGGCAAAAGGCATTCATGCAACTTTTTGTTTTGTTTCCTTTTGACTATGAGGATGGTCAATCATCTTTAAATAACAAATAGGCATTGCTATCAAATAATCTCAAACTATTTTGGAATAGAACATTTTCTGTTATCAAAACCCTGGCCTCAAAGCTAAATAATAACCCGCATAAATAAGGATTATAACCAAATGATTTTTGAAGCGTAATAAAACGTTTAGCAAACGATTATTGAAATTGTAAAAACATTGCCTGAATCGTGAAATCCGAAATGATTGAATTTTGAATTTGTAGTTAGGTTATGTAAAACAGTTAAAAACTGTTAAAACAGTTGTATGGGAAAACAATTGGAAGTGATAAAACGATTCCTTAAAACGTCCTTCGGATGTTTTGCTTACTATTACCAGAACTGCCTTACGCTTTAAATAAATCGTTATTTTCAATGATCGGCCAATGCTAGTGGTCTTCATTCTGAATACATCATCTGAAACTTGTTGAGGCTGATTTAGAATGAGCATTTTCGCTTGTGATGAAACCCGATTTCTCCGTCTTTGCTGAGTTGAAGCCGGTTTCTGCAGTCTTCCAGAAATTTTCAAGGACGGTTTATCTGAAAATAATTTTGTTAGTTCTGGATTGGATGACGTAAATAAAGATCAACTTCGCATTGAGAGACAGAGATGGATAAATAAAACAAGTAGTTTAATAGGCGTACTTGTAAATGAATTTTCTAATACATTTATTCTTATCGAATCACAAAAACCGTTTATTCACAGTGGGCTTTTATTCGAACCCTGAGAATTGAGCGAATAATGATGTGGACTGATTTACGGTTGTTTTGAAATTCGAATGCGGATACAACAAAGTTGTTTTTATTTTTAAGATGAATTTAGCTGTGTTAATTTATATCATTTTGATAGCACGTTTTTCTCAATTTTGAGTGATAATCCTTTCAAAACAGGTTATGCTATATCAAAAAGAGGTAAAAAAGTTTAAGCGTGTATACGTTCTTCTCGATTGTCAAATCATCTGTCACTTAGTTTTATCATGCCTACATCCAATGTTCCAATAAAACAGTTTTTCAACTTGGCTTGAACGCTAGTTTTAAAAGCGCATTGAGCGCATTATTAAAACCTTTACCAAAGCTCTAATAAAAACAGGAAAGTATGTGTTTTATTGAATCTTTAGCAATACTTTTGCAACTTTTTTACAACACTCTTAAGATAGTGTTTTATTCAAGTTTTAGCAAAACTTTTGGGGCTCTTTTAAAACACACGATAAATGAAGCATTTCCTATGTTACAATAAAGCCGTTTTAAAAATGGGATGCCATCGAAAAGTCTTCATAAAACAATATTAAAACTCAAAAAAGCCAATTGGCTTGATCTGTGTTACTTGGGTTATGGTGCTTAAAACATTTATAACTTATTGGAAGACTTCTCATGAACTAGAATATATCGGACAGCAAAAATAGTAAACCAGATCTTAGAAACATTTTTATTTATTTGAGAGTATGCATAAAATTGTAAACAAGAAATGGGATAAAAACTAATTTCTAAAATGATAGATGAAAACTTAACAAAATACCTCTTAACCAATTTAAGTTCCGCATTTCTCGCGTAATGACAGTTTTGCGCGCGGCTGCACTAAATCTTATTGGATTGATTCAAATTTAGTATGGTGCAATGTTGCATTCAACTTTAGGTTGTAACCCGTAGCAACGGAGTATGTACCAAACAAATATCCGTTTGTGGTTTGTGTTTCCGGAAGTTGGCCAACAAACATGAAGGAAATTGGGGCCGGTGATGGAGAAAGTTTCTTCCATTTGGCGGTCACAGGCCAGCTGCATTCGGCGTACTTCCCGATGGGGCCGGATGGTGGCAATCTTTTCTGTCGATACGATGTCATTGCCGGACCAGATTGGGAGCTGATTTCGGGCATGCGATCCGGAATCACTCAGAGTGCTTCCGGTAGTGGTGATTATCGGAGGGTGGTATTCAATATGCCGCTGGAGTTTACGCTGAAATCTACGAACCCTCACGGTTGGCCGCAGATTGTTTTCAGTTTGTATGGCAACAATTTCTGGAACGTCGAGACGAATCGAGGCTATGCTAGGGTTCACTGCCCGTTGAGTGGGTCGAAACGGGTGATGCAGGCTCCACTATTTGTGCCCAAATTCAGTAACGTCTGGTCCGCTGCCATGAGCTGGATAACAGGTGTGAATCCGGAGATGCGTGACCCAAAAACATTGGCTGACGGGTCCAAACATAAGGCGTTGGCATCGGAAAGCTACGGAGAGCTGATAGTTGAGCTGCAAGCAATATCTCGAGGATGCAGTAAGATGTCCCTGGACTGGGGACAATCTTACGATTGAACTGCAATTGATTGGGTGAGTAAATCTTCTCGATTATCTTCTTCTAACTTTAATATGAATATATGAATATTTGATTAAAATATTGGAAAATAGAAATACAGACTGGAATAATAAGTTTCACTGTATAGGCACATGGTTTGGTCTCGTGTTGAAACAGTTTTTTCAATGATGAATAGGAACGAAGTCTTCGTCGTTTTTGATAGGTTCTCGTTTGTATTGTTTGACCACGATTGGTGGATCATCGCTTTTCGAAACTGCTTTCGGTTTGGCCGATGCCTTGAAGTAATCACTTTTTCCGCCTGTTTTCTCGATTAGCATAATGTTTTTGATGAGTATCTCGTGGGACACGGATTTGCACATGTCATACACGGTGAGTGCGGCTATCGAGGCCGCCGTCAGGGCTTCCATTTCCACTCCTGTTTTGCCCTCGCATTTGACCTTGGTCAGAATGTGCACCTCATGGGTGGCAGCGTTCAGACTGGTTTCGACCTTGATCGACGACAAGGGAATGTTGTGGCACAGCGGGACTAGTTCGGATGTTTTCTTGGCGGCCACAATTCCTGCCATCTGGGAAATGGACAAGACGTCTCCCTTCTTGAGCTCGTTGCCTTCGATGAGTGCCGAAATGGTGGGTCCCACGTAAACCGTTGCCTGCGCTTTGGCCTCCCGTCGGCTGACATACTTGTCGTCCACATCGACCATACTGGCCTTGCCGGTTCGTTCGTCCACATGACTGAGCGACGCAAAACTCCTAACTCCCACGAGTTGTTGAAGGTGCGAGAAACGTGCCGATGAAGTTGAAGATGATGATGCTGGAAGGATGAGTCGATTAAGTTTCGGGACCAAATTTAAAATTAATCTTTTTTTTGTTTTTTAAATTTATTCAACAACTCGGATCGTCATATTATTTCAAATATGATTGTACAAAATAATAAATTTTATATTTTTCTTTTTAGGAATCACCTAAATTGATGTGGTGAGTACTGATTTGTTTGTAATATCTTCTGCAATAATACTCAATTCAAGATTTAAATTTATTATTTTTTTTTATTAGTGAAATCTCACAGCCGTACTAATCCTTTCCCGTATATTATACTTTAAACCAGTGAGTTTTTTTTAATGTAGAAACGTGTTTCTAGTACAATTTGAAGTGCAAAGAAGTGCTCACGTTTTAAAAATATAGTTGCCTCTACATTTCAATACGTACCTATCTCAAAATTCTTTGAATTAAGCATGTCAACAGCAGTTAAAAGTAGACTACTAAAACTAGAAACTTTAATTGATTAAAAAGGCCAAATTTGAGAAAATCGGTTCCATTGTTGAGAAGTTATAGCTAAGTATTTGAATTTTTAAAACTCACGTTTTTTGGCTTGATTGGTATTGAAAAATTCTACTTGCGTGATTTTAAATAATGTTAACACATTGAGGGCCGTAGAGAAATCCAAGCCAAAGGAATCCCCCGAAATTTGGGCACCAAATTATACATAAGTACTTAGTTGCTTTGAGTCACCGAGAATGTGGTGTTCAATTTTGTAGAAAAGAGTTTTATTATTAAATTTGTAACTAGCTTCTAAGAATAGCACATTCGCGCCAAGCGAAAAAACGAGAATTCTCGTACCTATTTGGTTCGCAATGTGTTAAGTTGATTTTTCAAGTCGAGAGCTAATTTCAATTATCTGATCATGATTTTCATGAACGAAATATTGCGTACATACCATTGCAGGGGAACCGATGACATGAGACACATAGAACAATAATTAAAACAAAAAGCGTGCAAACCGAAACCAATGGAAGTGCTAAGAAATATGCGGGCTTACCGATTCTACTTCTAAGCTGCTTAATTTGTACTGAACATTGTTTTAACGACCCTGTTCTGGTTATTGCTTCCCGTTCTCGAGAAATGTTTCAAAAACTCATAAAGCTGTTGTTATCCTCCTATCAAGATCATGGGTCGATTTTCCATCTGGGACAAGTTCAGCATACCTGCGGCGAAAACGAGAGATAGGATGGATCGCGTTTATTAGCAGCGCAAACAAAAAGTCTATCCAGTGACTTCATTTCTAACCACTTGAAATGCGAGTTGCAAGTTGAATTACGATACACCCCCACTTAACAAAACCAGTGAGATCAAATTTTGTTTCTGCTTATGAGAACTCGTTAGATCGATCTCTCTCCCGTGTATTAAACGCCGAAAAATGAAACCAATCAACATTGCAACTGGCTAGAAGTAAGGTCGTTGGCTATATAAAACCGCCGGCGACAGACACAAACAGTGGGGCAAAAGCGATGCGCAATCTCAACTAACCTGCATGTTGCTTCTTCTTCCGCTTGACTGCTGCCGATATCAGACAACGCAAATCGTCTTCGGAGCTTCCGGATCGTAAGGCGTCTCGCAAGGACACTTCGGTGTTGCCGAAAAGGCAAACTTTCAAATTACCGTCCGCGGTGATGCGTAATCGGTTGCAAGAACCACAAAAATGTTCCGTCATGGAGCTAATGAACCCGATCTGACCCTGGAAGCCAGGGACCCGGAAAGCTTTGGATGTATCGTTCGGACCATTTTCCATCGTTTCCAGGTTTGGATAGCGAGCTGTTATCGTCCCTAGAGCATCTCGAAACGCGACCATATTACTAGTGTCCCATCGGTTCCCGGTGAATGGCATGTACTCAATAAATCGGATGTCAACATTTCGATCCCGGGTCATCTCGACAAAGTCACACAGTTCGTCATCGTTGAAACCTAGCACAGTATTTGGTTACACAAACAGTTACACACACTGTGTTCCGTCCCGATTTCCCTATACTCACCCTTCATCAGGACGCAATTGACTTTGGGTTTATAGCCCAACTGGATAGCCAAATCTATACCGGCGATCACTCGCTCCCAGCCCTTGCGTCGGGTAATTTGTTCGTATTTGGCTGCCTTCAGGGTGTCCAGGCTGATGTTGAGGGCATCGAGCCCGGCCCGCTGCAGGCCAACTAGCTGTCGGGTTAACATGAGGCCGTTGGTTGTGATGCCAACACTTTCCAGCAAAGGAATGCGCTTCAGCTGTTCCACGATATCGGTAAGATCTTTGCGCACTGTCGGTTCACCACCGGTCAGACGGATCTTGCGTACGCCTTCTTGCACGAATAGATTTGCCAACCGGAGCACCTCGGCGGTCGTGAGCAGACTGTCTTTGGCAGAAAGCTGAACTCCCTCGGCTGGCATACAATATTTGCAGCGTAGGTTGCACCTCTCGGTGAGCGATATTCGCAAGTAACTGTGGAACCGTCCAAACTTGTCCGTTAGCGGAGAATCGGGAGCAGTACTGATTGATTTCTTGTGACTCTTCACGATTGCTGGTGTGCCCGTTGATGGAATCTAAAAATGGAGAATGAGTACAACGACATAAGCGATCAGTTTTTTTTGGTTTGGGTAAGTGTGGAGTTTTTGTGCTGCGTTTTGATCATACAGCGATTGTCGAAAGAATTGATCATAATATCGATTTTTTGTAATAGTCAGCACTTAGTTTAAGTCAGGGTTTTATTTAATTCTTAAATAGGTATTTTAAAAGTAGTTTAACACTAGAACAGTCGTGAACTTTTTTTCTTCTATTGTATCATCCTTATAGGAATCTGTTTCTATTTTACAAAAAGTCAAGAACAATATAAAAATTTATCCAAAAATTATACATTTTTTCAAATTTACCAAGAATTCCTAGCAGTTATTTCAACAATTTGGTACTGCACAGTTTCGGCTGGAAGAAAAAAAAATATTTACAAATATCGTTGCTACCAGCATAGCACAACCCAAATCGAACACTGTTGCACTGGTGGAGGATTTATGTAGGCCTACCATCAGCCAGCAGAGTTAACATACGCTGCATCAAGAAGAGACTGCTGGGGTTGAAGGCAGAAAAACAACAAACCTCAGAATGTGAGCGAAGGGCAATGTGTGTAGGTACGGTAGGTACCAAACACAGTGACCGGTTTCTTTCTAAACGTAAACACGCCGACGATGATCGACACTTGGCCTGTGTAGTTGTGTTGGGTTTGTGGTACATCAGGCAGCGATATCGTCATTGAAATTTTTTTTCTGTTGTTGTTTTCAACTAAAATTAATTATTTTCAAGTTCGGTTGAGTACTTCTATGATTGGTGTAATACATGAGTATGCCTACATTTTCAAATAGTTAGGAGAAATTTTTCAAAAATTGACGGGTTATTGGCGACGTATTAAAAAGATTTTTTACTGGTTCAGAAAAAAAGGTCAAGAGAAGATAATCCACATTTGAGTAAAAAATCTCCCAAATTTTGAATGAAAATGTAAGATCAGTTTCTCATAATTTAGAACAAGTTTTAAATTTAGCTGATCAATTTCTACAGTATAGAATGGTCAGTGCCTATTATAACAGGTAGCTATCAATCAAAGCAAAGTTGTTGTCACGCATCTAATCTCCCAGGTTGATTACCCTCACATGTCTAGGCAGAATTGTCCATTCTTGCGACAATTCTAGCGGTGATAATTACCCGTACTCAATATGGGTTGGATGCACTTTTTAGTTTCCAGCTCGACAAGTGACAAACTCTCGTTATAAATAATTTTCCATCGTTTGCCCACGAGCTATTTTGAATGGCTAGCTAGGCTAGTGACCGATTTAATTTGCATAGCCCTGCTAATAGGAAAGGCAGTCTCGTTTGTCTGGCTGACACGACTTCTAAAATTTTCATGTCATTCACTGGCTCGATCGTGTGTGAATTATGGAATAAATTGGGTGGCAACATATTGAATATTTTGCAATGCAGATTTGCGTCATTAATAGGTTTTGCCAACTCGGTGATTCAGCTAGTTTAGTAATTGTTTTTGAAAAACAATGTTTCCCAACATTGTTTTTCTTGGGCAAGAGTTTCATTTCGTTCAGAAATTTGCTGAAAAGCAGTAAATAATTGGCAAAAACAAAGCGCGCATGACAATTTGATTGAGACTTCTGTTTTTTATAACGGCAGATTGGATTGAGAGTACCTTTCGTTAAAAAGTTTTGTTCTGAAAAAGTAGATTGAGACTTTTGCTAAAAAGAACGACTTGAAGAAACAAAATCTGAAGAAATATGATGAATTATGCTGTTGAATTTTTGCGATTAAACTGTCATTCCGGATCAAAATTTTCACTTTAAGGGTAGGTGTGTATGTCGAGACTTATTCCGATATAAACTGATATACAGTCAGATTAGGCTTCTACTTTTGGAACTGCGCATTGGAAATAATCAATTTATTTTATGCTTGGGAAAAATTATTTTTCCGATAGAAACTATACAGTGATTTTTCGATTTTATCACGACCAAAAAAATTTGACGAAAACGCGAATTTAGCGAAACTGTAAAAAATATTAATATTTAATGGTCTGAAATGATTAACAATCTAAATTAAAGAATGTACCTCATAATGAATAAGTTTTAATTATTTAGGGTATTGAGGTTACCGAGAAAATCATTTTATTTTGAAACATTTTTCTCAAAAGCAATTTTACGAATTTTCCTTGAAGCCAATTTAAATGTTTCATTTTGTATATCTTATATGAGGAGTTCAATAATCATTTGTTCGAGTAAGTTGCTTGTAATCAGCAGGGAGAGTTGTTGAAATTATTTCCTAATTCGTCAGTTTTGTTGTCGTCAAATTCGTCATCATCTTTTCCTGGCACTCCTGGCATGATTTTACTATCAGAAAATATTATGTAGCAAATTCTTCCCTTTGAAAGAGACTAACTCTTTCAAACATTTTTGAAAGTTACTGTCACATAATCCAAGCCAACTCGATAGAGGAATTCCGACTTCATCAATGATCCATGATTCGACTCAACTCCTTTTTTCCTACATCGATTCCTATTCTATTCTGTTCTGTTTTGTTGATTTGTAGAGGATTTTAACCACCTTGGTCATTCTTCCTCTTAAAAAAGTGTATACATTTCGTCTTAACTCTACACTTTATCCAACAATTTCGCACTTTTCAGGAATACCAATAGTTTGTTATCGTTGGTAATGTTTAAAGCTGCCGATGAATCGTGACCGATTCCACTGCTCTGCCGTACAACCTGCACTCTCCGATAGTATGGGAAACTGGGGGTGGTACATTTCACGTGTTGCATGTGACTATTCCTTTTGTGAAGAACTCCAGGTGCGTTAATTTCGTGTGCCCTATCCTAAGCCTTGTCAAGGCACGTTGCTCGAGGGGGTTACTTCTATCGTTCCAACGTAGATTCTTGATTTTTATTCTTCTCAAAAATAGTTCCCGATTACTAAGCCATTCTTCTTCCCATTTCGATTTCATCTCTGACTTCACCCATGTAATAGTATCGTGCGCTGGAATTTCGACTGACATTCTAGTTCCACTTCTACCTTTCCCCGCCAATTCATCTGCTTTGCTGTTCCCTTCAATGTCTACGGGACCCAACATAAAGTGCTTTTGTATTTATTTAGCTTTTCTTCTATTTCTTGAACCCAAGGATGGAACGATTTTCCAGACACCATTGCCGTTAAAACGCTGGCTGAATCAGAGAAGATTACTACTGAGTAGGTATTATGGGTTTAGAAAAAACAGTTTGACAGGGATCACAAGATACCCAATTACTTTGAATTATCATATTGAACTGTAAATTTGTGACAGTTCAATCAAAATCAACTTATGTAGGGAAAGATTTCTGGAGAATGAAAAGTTGGACATCTTTAGCATGTTGTATTGATGAAAACAAACGAAAAAATAAATAAAAATCAAACCTGAACGCTAATGTTTAACGTCCATTCACGGAACGTAGGTACTCAAGCATATCTCGACGCTACTCCCGGAATAAATATTGCATTATCATGGTAGGTATTTAAACGTACCGTTTCCGCGTTATCAGTCGAAGATGTCGATGTCGATGATGGTGATGTTGCGCATTGCCTTCGATTTAGCAGCAAATTGCCATTGGCCTTGCTGATAGCTGCCACCGGTGGTGACAACTTGAGCCAGGTCCGACTATTATTCGCAAGCATTTCGATCGAAGACGGTATCAGGCGAAGCATTTTCACTTTATTCGAGTTCTCCTCGCTGCATTCCGTGGCTATCGTTTGATTTAAATGTTTGCAATATGGATAGTTCTGTTGAGCACAATTTCACTATTTTCGCACTCGTTATGATGATGATAACACTTAACGATTCAATATGAATTCCATTGAGAGGAAAAAAAACCAAACCATCCAGAGCAAAACACAAAACAACACTAGATGAGTTCCTCCTCCTTCTTGGGCGGCACCTGTTGAGTGGTTTGAGTTGATTCTGCGAAGGAGAAGAAGAAGAAACGTCAATTTTTAAATGAAAGAAATAGGGCTTTAAGAATGGAAGCTTTCGTTTGGGTTCTGGAAGCTTTGTGATGAGGTTAATAAAGTCTCTAAATTCTTGCTTATTTAACATGATTAGCTGTGAATCTTTGAAAGCACAAAATGTACGACTAGCTTCTTCAATAATACGACAATTTATACGTTATGTGAACTTATGAAAATAAATTTTCAATTGAAACCTATTTAAAAAATTTAATGTTTTTTTCATTGTGAGTTTCCTTCCACAAAACATATTTATAGAACTTGACCTTCAAATAAATATAAAGGTTTTTATGTTAATTACGAATTGAAACCAAGAGTACCTTAAGTTTTAACAGTAAAATTTGCCCATATTCCCAAACAAGTTTTAGTAAAGATCTCGCGATAGCGCTTTAATGTTATGCTTCCGCTCACCTGAATTTCGGCGTGATGCAAGTTAACAGACTCGTAAAATTGAAACCTGTTATTGGGTCGGTGCAAAAAAAAAAATTGAAATTTGTTTTCTTACTGACTAAGCAAAACTCGAAGACGACCAATGGTACGGGCTATTTAAATCTAACTGAATGTTCTTTGAATTACGACAAAGCGCGGCTGTTAGGCAGATACCCAACGAGTGCGATATTTATTGCCCCAACATTCTCGGATGAGTTTTTCTACCTTGCGCCAAAATCGCTCAAGAAAAACAATCAGGATTAACTTCAAGCTTGAAAATTTCTACTTTGGGTGCTGTGATCCACACGTGGTTAAAGTTTCCGTTGAAATGGTACTTGTCGAACATCAACACAAATAGTTACAAAAAAATAAACCATGCCCCATGCTACAGTTTGTTTTCGTCACCTGACTCATCAAAGGTTATCGACATACTTGTTGATACATTTTGAACGTCGTCCGGTGACTGGTTATCCTTGCATCATTGACGATCATGAATGTATTCATAAGGAACATCTGAAGAAATACCAGGATTGAATGTTTGACAACTTTCGAATTTAACAATCCTTCGAAAACTGAAGCATACTTTTTTAATTTGAGATTTTTTTAATTATCTTACTTTGATAAATCTAAGCCACGCTAATGAAAAAACTCTCTCATATACACACAAAAAAAAAGCATAGTAAAATTACTAGATCCGTGGTTTAAATGAACAACACGCAACCATATTTTTGAGTCAATAATGTTTTGTTTTTGATATTACCATGCACATAGTAATTTTACTTTGTGTTAATTTTGGCTGCGCGTAGTAAATTCGACTGCGTTTTAGTAAAACTGTCAATGAAACGATGCATTGTTTTACTTTGTACCTAGTAAAATTGATATGTTTCATGATGAAACTAGTATGTGTTATGATAAAGATTAGTATGCGTGAGGAGTTTGATTTAAAAAGTAAAATTGCTATGTATATTTGTTAGTTTATTTGCATGCATGTGTAAAAACATTATTTAAAACATTAAAATTCACACTTCCGACACACGTCGGTCAATGTCAGTGTGTTCTCTCGATGATCTGGAAAGAATTTCAAAGTTATGAAACTTGAAAGCAGCTCAAAATTTGTTTGTTTACTCACGGGTTTGATGATTGATGATCCTTCATTAGTACAAACAACAAGAATGTTTACCATGGTAAAATTATCATACGCACTTATGTTTTTGAGTCAATAATGTTTTGTTCTCAAAAGTACCATGTGCGTAGTATTTTGTTGATATGAATTGGTGCCACAATGTCTAAATTACTATGTGGACCCTAACCTACCTACCTAAGGGTCCAGCGCCGATTGACCGGCGCATAGGGCTGAGATAAAAGATCTCCACTGCTGGCGATCCGGAGCCAGCGTCTTCACTTGCTGCCAGCCGAGGTTCTCGTCAACTGTGCGGATTTCAGCGGCTAGACTTCGCCGCCACGAGCTTTTGGGCCTGCCTCTTCTTCGATGCCCATCTGGATTCCAGTCAAGCGCCTCTCTGCAAATCTCGTTTTCATCTCTTCGCAGCGTGTGCCCAATCCATCTCCACTTACGTTCCCGAATCTCGATTTCTAGCGCCTTTTGATGACACCGGCGATGAAGTTCAACGTTTGAGATCCAGTTGCCAGGCCACCAAGCGCGGATGATGTTCCGCAGGCAGCGATTCACAAAAACTTGCAGTTTTCGCGTCGTCACCGCATATGTGCACCAAGTTTCACACCCGTACAGCAATACGGATTTGACGTTTGAGTTGAAGATTCGGATCTTAGTTCGTAGAGAGATCTGGCGTGACCGCCAGATGTTTCGGAGACTCGCAAACGCAAATCGGGCTTTTCTGATCCGGGTTTCGATGTCCTTCTTGGTCCCACCATCAGGCGTAATCTGGCTACCAAGATACTGGAAGCACTCCACTGTCTCAACCTGTTGTCCAGCTACCACGAAATTGGAACGATTTTCTGTATTGATTTCCATCGACTTGGTCTTTCCGACATTGATTTTGAGACCTGCTGCCTTGGAACTTTCAGTGAGGTCGTCGAGTTTGCTCTGCATGTCTTGTTGTGTTTGGGCGAGCAAAACAATATCGTCTGCCAGGTCAAGGTCGTTCAGTTGCTCCATGGTTGAAGGATTCCACGGCAATCCTCGGTTTGGTGTAAAGTCAATCGATCCAGTCAAGATCTCATCCATTACGATGAGAAAAAGCAGTGGTGACAAAATACATCCTTGTCTCACTCCAGCAGTTACCGGGATTGGTTCGGACAAGACACCGTCGTGCAAGACCTTGCACGAAAATGCCTCGTACTGTGCTTCGATGAGATGGACTAGTTTCTCTGGGACCCCTCGTCGTCTAAGAGCAGCCCAGATGTTTTCGTGGTTCAGTCGGTCAAATGCTTTTTCGAAATCAACGAACACCAGCAGAAGAGAGTCCTGGAATTCGTTGATTTGTTCCAGTATTATTCGTAGCGTTGTGATGTGGTCCACACATGATCGTCCGGATCGGAATCCAGCTTGTTGCCGTCGGAGTGTAGCGTCGATTTTCTCCTGGATCCTGTTCAGGATCACTTTGCAGAGTACTTTGAGGGTTGTACAGATCAAAGTTATGCCACGCCAGTTACCGCACTCTGTCAGGTCTCCTTTCTTTGGGACCTTTACGAGGATACCCTGCATCCAGTCGGCCGGGAATGTTGCAGTATCCCAAATGTCAGCGAATAGACGGTGCAACATTTGTGCTGACAAGGCAGGGTCGGCTTTGAGCATTTCAGCAGGAATGCAATCGATTCCAGGCGCTTTGTTGGATTTCATGTCCTTGATTGCCGCTTCTATTTCAGCCAGCGAGGGCGCTTCCGAGTTGACGCCATTAATGCGACTTACTGTGGGCGCCTCGAGCTGCGGGTTCTGTTGGCCATTGCTATTTGTAACTCGAAAAAGTTGATCAAAATGCTCAGTCCAACGCTTGAGCTGATCTGTTCGATCTGTCAGCAGCTGACCTGCTCGGTTTTTCAGCGGCATTCTTGCATTAGTCCTTGCACCACTAAGGCGGCGAGAAATATCATATAATAATCGGATATCTCCAATGGCGGCGGCTCTTTCTCCCTCTTCGGCTAGGGAGTTTGTCCAGGCTCTCTTGTCTCGTCTACAAGCTCGTTTAACTGCCTTTTCCAGCTCCGCATATCGTAAGCGGGCGGCTGCTTTGGCTGACCCGGTACATGCCTGCTCAATTCCGACTTTCGCCTTTCTCCGATCATCGATCATCCTCCAGGTTTCATCCGACATCCATTCACTTCGTCTTCCACAAACTTTACCGAGAGTACCATGGCTCGTCGTGATAAAGGCATTCTTGATTCCACACCACTGTTCTTCGACTGTTCCGTCTGTCGGCAGCTCCGAGGCTCGGGATTCTAGCTGTTCAACGTATGCCCTTTTCACCTCTGGATTCTCCAACCGGCGGACGTCGTATCGACACCCGACTTTCTCCTCGCGCCGTTGGACACGCGCAACTCTCAGTCGTATCTCGCCAAGGACGAGGTGATGGTCAGATGCAATGTCTGCGCTTCGTTTGTTGCGGACATCAAGAAGGCTCCTTCTCCATTTTCGGCTGATGCAGATGTGGTCAATTTGATTTTCGGTTCGGCCATCTCGGGATACCCAAGTGACCTTATGTGCTGGTCGATGGGGGAAGAGCGATCCACCGATCACCATGTTGTTGTTGCCACAAAATTCTACAAACAGCTCTCCGTTTTCGCTCATCTGTCCTAGGCCATGGCGCCCCATGATGCGCTCAAAGTCCTGATTATCGGAGCCAATCTTTGCGTTGAAGTCGCCTAAGTGGATTTGAATGTCACCCTTCGGAATTCTCTCAACCACGCTGTTCAATTGACTGTAAAACTGCTCTTTCTCCTGCAAATCGGCAACGTCAGTTGGCGCATAACACTGGACCATTGTAAGGTTTCTAACCCGTGTTCTGAATCTGGCTACGATTATTCTTTCGTTTATCGGTTCCCATCTTATGAGGGCCGCATGGGCCTGCGGGCTTAACAGGAAACCAACTCCTCGTTCCCGAGTAGCATGTTCTCCTCGTATGCCAGAGTAAAGCAGTACTTGCCCGGACTGCGTCTTGTGTTCTCCAGTGTTAGGCCAACGGACTTCGCTCAGTCCCAATATCTCTAGCTTGAGGCGGCTAGCTTCTCTAGCAAGTTGAGCCAGCTTTCCTGGCTGGGCAAGGGTCAAAACATTCCAAGTTCCAATTCTAGTCCGTGTTTTCATGCTAAAAGTCGTTGCCAAAGTTCCAATTCGGTTATTTCTTCTCTCAGTTTCTGTAACAATAAAAGATTTCAGGAGCAGTAGGTTGTTAGCCTAAAGTCCCTTTACTATGTGGACGCTAGTTGTAATAGAAATTATGAAGAAATCATCATGACCATAGTATTTTCGACAACAAACATTGACAGTTATCGAAAATTACCAGGTACATAGTAATTTCAATAATGTTTCATGTGCACTTTTACAAAATTGATGTTATAATTTGCGTGGTTGAAAATACTATAACGCAGAAATGGTAAAATTATCATGACGACGTCTTTGGAATAGCAACGCAATTTTTTTCCGTGTACTGAGAGCTTGCCACACCTGCTTTGAATTTAGCATGAGTTACCTTGGTGCTGTTGAGGGCATATTTTCTTTTTCCATGAATGACGGAACTGAATTGAAAAGTGGGCGATAATTTCAGGCGTTATAGTCCTATTTGCCACTGGTAGTGTTCGTGATATTATGCTGGTTGTTTCACCAACACTTCTCAATTTTGGGACAATTAATCTCAAGAAACGACCATGTGTGTCGACCAGCTGCGCGTTTTTTGTACCGAAAGTTTTTGAGGTTAATTGTCCCGTCTCATCTGTACACGCTCAGCAAGTGTGCGTAAGAAATGTCAAAAACAACTCTATTGTAAAAATAGTTATTGTTACATAAATTATGTTTGAACTTTTTTGAGTTTCCCTTATAGCGAACAACTAATGTACGTAATTTATGGACTATCCATTAACTGAAAGCTTCGAGCATAAATAAAAATTTGAGTTCCGCAGACGCAACATTCCTAATAGGATTGCTGCTAGTTTTCTAGCTAAACAAAAGTTCTGCTCCAACAGGATTCGGAATGGATCTGGACCAACTTCTGAACCGCTGTCGGCTCTGTTTGAAACAACACGAAACCTATCGCATCATATTTTTCGACAATTTCAACGAGGATGAATTTTACAAGATTCTGGACTTGAATGTAAGCCTTTGCTTCTGTAGCATAAGTTTTTCTAACTTAAGAAAACCAAAACATCTTTCAGCTGTGCCAAAATGATCGGCTCTCGAACTTGATCTGCGATAGCTGCTACGATCTCGTAGAACGGTTCCAAATTTTTAAGATTTCTGCGGGCCGGAATCAGGCGTATCTCATAGCGTTGCTGGAAGCTGATTACAAGAAGCCGGTGTCTGGTCCAATCAACAAATTGGAACCGACACAAATTGACGAAGTTTGTATAGAAATAAGGTCTGACTCCGATTCTGAGGACACTTGTGATGCAAATGTCCAGCAGCCGGTCGCATTACTGCCAACTATTACTCAAGATATAACCCATGACTTGGAAAGCCCTGTAATTCGTTCCGCCAATCAACAAGTTTCACCTGAAGACGATAGAGATTCCTTGATTGAAGTTTTAGATTCTCAGCATGATGATGATCCACAAGAAGAGACTGAAACACACTCCGTTCGACAAGCACTGAGTACCCCCAGTGAACAGGACTCCAGCAGTCAAGGCCCTTACAAATGTAAAACTTGCAACAAAGAATTTCAGTTGGAATATAATTTAATAAGACACACTAAACTCCACACAGAAAAAAAGCCACTGTGCAAAATTTGTAACAAGCTCATTTCTCGCCGGTATTTCACCGAACATTTGCAAAAACATGTGAAAGCTATGAAGCACAACGGTACAGGAATGCTGAAAGGTATTAAAAAAGTTCCCCAGCAAAGACGTTTCCCAATGTCTGCTCGAACCATTAAGCTTGAACCGGGAAACCCGTCGTCCGCTCAAGTAGTGGCACCAGCTTTGAGAATCGTTCGTCGACAGCCACCGGGGCAACATGTTTGTGAAATCTGTAAAAAAATCATGCCCACCGCCCATAGCTTGAAAAGACATACCTACATCCACAAGCATGCAAAACCGGTGTGCAAAATTTGCCACAAACAAATCTCAATCCGATATTTCACGGAACATCTGAAGAGACACCTTAGCAAGGGTGATAAATATTGTGAAGTGTGCGGTAAAAAATTTGTGAACGAACGCTGTCTAGAGAAACATAGACTCAAGCACGATAACGATAAATAAGTCTTGATTCGAATATCAAAAGGCACACATTTTAAAGAAATTATTTTTCACTGAACTAAGATTATTTCCATATTCACAATTCACAACTGATTTGATTGAAATGCATCAAGGGCTCTCAGAACCAAAACTGAAAAGAAGCTGGCTTCAGCGTCAAGTAAAAAAAATCAGATAACATGAAAACTGTATTTATAAAATATCCAAACTCGGACTTCCTACAGCGTCCATACAAAGTATGGCCTTTTAGTTATTAATATAAGAAATTTCTGCTAAGTAAATGTGAAATTTCGGAAACAATAAAACACATTTTTAGAATTAAAGGTTTTTTTTCCTAGAGAAAAAGAATAGTTATCAGCAAATCGTTCTAGTCCAAACATAATTCCAATGGTTTATGATTTTCAGTTGAATCAAGATTAATTGAAGGCTAATGTCCTGTTAATGTTTTCATTCTTATTCCTTCAACATCAACATCCTTTTTAATGTAACTGCACTCTCAATGTGACTTGAAGAATCATTTCGTCGAAGGATAGGGAAAAATGACAAAAAGATGGCGCTGTTGTACTAAAACGCCAAAAAGTATGCAATGTGACCAGAACGAGAATTCGTTCAAGCGTTACACGGAAAATAATAAAAAGGTAAAATTTACCGAGATAGCACGGTAAACACTCGTGAAAGCCAAAGAGGTAACTTACCAAAGGTGAAACTTACCTCACAGCGAATTGAGCTGGAAAAAAGGTACAATACTCAATCTGTTTTAGTCGACATAAATATCACAAAATTAAGACAAAATTGTAAAAAATATGTTTTAATTTAAATCAATTTCAGTGATCAATACAAATTCAAAGATTTTTTTTTTCGCAAAAATTGTATCTCGATAGCAATGGTAAAAAATTTGTGGTGTTATGTGGTAGGACTGGGAATAATAGAATGTGTAACTTGACAGCTGCTACACTCAGTGGGTGGGGAACATGGGAAAAGAAATTATAATGGAACTCAGGATCGTATGCTTTTCAACCCAAGACACTTTCCTCCGGGGAA